>NC_088912.1:96279894-96282394 GCF_963576675.1 Euphorbia lathyris | reverse complement strand
TTCTTATTGATGATAGTGACGATATTGATGATAGTGATGATATTGATGATAGTGACGATATTGATGTGAGTGACAATATTGATGTGAGTGACGATATCGACCGTGACTTTGATACGGAGCTGGAGTTTCTAACTAGGATGAGTGCGCTAACTATGGATATGATGCCGGAAATAGACCGATTTTATATCACCCTTCAATTCGAATTAGCAAAAGCAATGTCTCCTTGCATAATATGGATTCCAAACATTCATGATCTGGATGTGAATGAGTCGAATTACTTATCCCTTGGTCTATTAGTGAACTATCTCTCCAGGGATTGTGAAAGATGTTCCACTAGAAATATTCTTGTTATTGCTTCGACTCATATTCCCCAAAAAGTGGATCCCGCTCTAATAGCTCCAAATAAATTAAATACATGCATTAAGATACGAAGGCTTCTTATTCCACAACAACGAAAGCACTTTTTTACTCTTTCGTATACTAGGGGATTTCACTTGGAAAAGAAAATGTTCCATACTAATGGATTCGGGTCCATAACCATGGGTTCCAATGTACGAGATCTTGTAGCACTTACCAATGAGGCCTTATCAATTAGTATTACACAGAAGAAATCAATTCTAGACAATAATATAATTAGATCTGCTCTTCATAGACAAACTTGGGATTTGCGATCCCAGGTAAGATCGGTTCAGGATCATGGGATCCTTTTCTATCAGATAGGAAGGGCTGTTGCACAAAATGCATTTCTAAGTAATTGCCCCATAGATCCTATATCTATCTATATGAAGAAGAAATCATGTAATGAAGGGGATTCTTATTTGTACAAATGGTACTTCGAACTTGGAATGAGCATGAAGAAATTAACGATACTTCTTTATCTTTTGAGTTGTTCTGCCGGATCGGCTGCTCAAGACCTTTGGTCTCTACCCGGACCCGATGAAAAAAATGGGATCACTTATTATGGACTTGTTGAGAATGATTCGGATCTAGTTCATGGTCTATTAGAAGTAGAAGGCGCTTTGGTGGGATCCTCACGGACAGAAAAAGATTGCAGTCAGTTTGATAATGATCGAGTGACATTGCTTCTTCGGCCCGAACTAAGGAGTCCCTTAGATATGATGCAAAATGGATCTTATTCTATCCTTGATCATAGATTTCTCTATGAAAAATACGAATCGGAGTTTGAAGAAGGGGAAGGAGAAAAAGTCCTCCACCCGCAACAGATAGAGGACGATTTATTCAATCACATAGTTTGGGCTCCTAGAATATGGCGCCCTTGGGTTTTTCTATTTGATTGTATCGAAAGGCCTAATGAATTGGGATTTCCCTATTGGGCCAGGTCATTTCGGGGCAAGCGGATCATTTATGATGAAGAGGATGAGCTACAAGAGAATGATTCGGGGTTCTTGCAGAGTGGAACCATGCAGTACCAGATACGAGATAGATCTTCCAAAGAACAAGGCTTTTTTCGAATAAGCCAATTCATTTGGGACCCTGCGGATCCACTCTTTTTCCTATTCAAAGATCAGCCCTTTGTCTCTGTGTTTTCACATCGAGAATTCTTTGCAGATGAAGAGATGTCAAAGGGGCTTCTTACTTCCCAAACAGATCCTCCTACATCTATATATAAACGCTGGTTTATCAAGAATACGCAAGAAAAGCACTTCGAATTGTTGATTCATCGCCAGAGATGGCTTAGAACCAACAGTTCATTATCTAATGGATTTTTCCGCTCTAATACTCTATCCGAGAGTTATCAGTATTTATCAAATCTGTTCCTATCTAACGGAACGCTATTGGATCAAATGACAAAGGCATTGTTGAGAAAAAGATGGCTTTTCTCGGATGAAATGAAAATTGGATTCATGTAATAGCAGAAAGGTTTCCCATTCCTTAGCCTGAAAGATATGTGGCCATGAAATAGGGATTAAGTGGAACAGAATTGACTGGGTGGTAGAGTCGTGGAAACACCTCTTTCTTCCATATTTTGGACATGGAACAATATGTTACTGCTGAAACATGAAAGAATTGAAATCTTAGATCAAAACACTATGTATGGATGGTATGAACTGCCTAAACAAGAATTCTTGAACAGTGAGCAAGCAGAACTATTACTCACTACATCAAAAAATTTCCATTAATGAAAGATGTAAATCCATTGGAAAATCAAAAATACGTATGTCGGATGAAATGGTGGTTGTTGCTATCTGCTCCAATAACGAATCATTGGTTTCACTGAATAACTAAATGAATAACTAAATAAAATAGATAGACCCTTCTCTTCGTCTCAGGTCGATGGATCTTCTCAATTGGAGGATCCCCTATATGGATAATACACATTCCAGTTGACCGGGCCTAATTCTAATTGTTTTGTTCCGAAGCAAAGATATCCAAGGGGCGGTTCGTCCTATTCAGATATTCACGACCAAGAAGTACTGGATTGTCTTTCGGATAGGCCCTGAAAGGAGAAGGAAGGCTGGAATGGCAACAGACGTCTATT
>NC_088912.1:96159894-96274894 GCF_963576675.1 Euphorbia lathyris | reverse complement strand
ATTAATGTTAATTTAATATTAATTAAAGAATAATAATATTAATAAAGAATAATTAATAGAGAAATAGAAATTTAATAGAATATTATTTAATATAAAATTTAATAAAATTTAGTTTCATTTTAAGAGAATTTCTTATTTAATTATTTATATATATATTTTTATTTTGAAATTTTTATATTTAATAGAATTCTAATATTTAATAGAATTTGAATATATTCTATTTATATTCTATTAAATATTAATATAATAATTATAGAATATATATATATATATATATATAATTTATATTATATATAATTCTATATAATTAGAATAATATAATTAACATTCTATCTAATTAATATAAGAAAATTGACTATTTAATAATATTAAAATATTAAATTTTTAGATATACGTAGACCAAATAATACAATACAAGCAAAAGTTCCTAGATTCATGAAGATATAGAAGAGCATATAAGTTATCATACTTGCATATCCACCATTTGAGTCTCCAACAATTATTCCAATAATTACATATCCGATTTGACCTATGGACGAATATGCAAGCATACGTTTCATGCTTGTTTGAGTAATAGCAATGAGATTCCCCACTATCATGCTCAGAATTTGATTCGTTCTCAATAGCCATGAGATGACCATCTTAGGGTGATCCTTTTGTCGACGGATGCTCCTATTACACTCGTAGTCTCTGAAGGATGAGAACCAACTATGTAGCATCTACATCGAGAATTTAAGTATTGTATACGTCATTAGACCGATCTTTTGTAGGAGCTACCCGTAATAACGAACTTGCAAAATGAATTTCTTTATCATAAAGAGATCCATTGTGGTTGTATATTTGTTCGAATAAAATGCTTAGCTAATTCCACGCGTCTAACTAAAAAATCTTTTCTTCTTCCAACCTTGCGATCTTCCCATTCATTCCCTGTGGGCCCTTATTCCCCTAATTCTTTCCATTCTACCGATGAACAATCTATAATAATTCGCAAATCCAGATCAGCTAATTGGTCTCGGATAGCACCAGCTCCTGTAGAAATTTCTTGATTTCGAAATGTATCGAAGCCTTGGGTAGTAAAAAAAAGTGGAATACTGTATTTCCAGGATTGGATTTCATATTGATGTAACTGCCTATCATGCCAAGGTTTACGCTCTTGCTCTTGCACAGGCGGTTGCCATCTTCCTCGGGGTGGGTCAATTTGTGTAAACGATCGCTTTCTATGTCTCCCAATCGATGCGGTACTTATTCCTTTTAGTTCAGATGATGCGCGGAGTATAGTACTTCTTCTGCATCTTCAGATGACACGGACTATCAGCCGCAAGAGGGAGTGGTCTTACTGGACCCTTGCTTTTTTTTATGCCTTTTAGCTTCCTTGTTTCCCCTAGACTTTTGACTAACCCTATTAATGAGCATAACCTTACTTTTCTTGCCGTTACACCATTCAAAACACTCTTACTGCATGGATCGGGATTAACAATTCTCCCGGTTTTATATCTATCTCCTTCCCATCGGAGAAGCCGTACGCCTACCATTCTTCGATGTAGTTCAATCCGCTAAGGTCTACCTCTTTGAGACTGTGCTAACTCTTCACCTGGCGAAAGAACTGATTTTCGTTATCGGTCCATCATACTTTCACTTTCCATTTTCCTTATAAGCTTTCTATCACGTCCGCTGCCTCAGCGGATCTTGCTTACCTAGGACCTTAAGATTCGTTAATGTCAGGGGGTAACTCTCCCTATGGCTAGTCTTAGACTCTGTGATGAATCAATAACTTAATGGCACTGTGAACTGCGGGATCAGTTCCCGGCTTATTAATAGATAACTAAAAGAGGGAAACACAGATAGGAGTTTCCAAGGCCAAGGTGAGAAAAAAATAAAAGTGTTAGTTCTAACTGTATACGAACAATAATCAATTTTAGCTCGAATGGTTTGTAGAGGAACCCTACCCTCTCTAATCCATTCGACTCGTGCAATTTCTTTTCCATCAAGACGTCCCGCAATTTGTACTTGAATTCCTTTTGTATCTGCCTGTTCAGTTAATTCAATAGCTTTTTTTGTAGTGACGAATCTTGTATGTGTTCCTAAGAAAAGGAATTTGTCCATTTTTCGGGGTCGCAAAGGGGTGTGGAAACACATAAAACTCTTGAATGGAAATGGAAAAGAGATGTAACTCCAGTTCCTTCGAAAATGGTAAGATCTTTTGCGCAAGAAGAAGGGGCTGATCCGTATCATCTTGACTTGGTTCTGATTTCTCTATTTTTTTAAGAATACCGAGTTGGGGTCTTCTCCTACCCGTATCGAATAGAACATGTACCTATTTTCTTTCTTCTAATTCGAATTTTTATTTCATTTTTATATTATTATATTTCGATTAGAATAGAATATTCTATATCTATAATTCTTAATTATATATTATTTCTTATTCTTAATTATATAATATATTAGTAGATTCTATATTTCTATTAGAATATTTTAATATTCTATATCTAATATTTTATATTTATTAAGTATTTCTACTAAGATTCACTTAGAATACCTATATATAGGTATACATTGTATACATTTTTTCTTTTATTTTTATTTATTATTATTTTATTAATAGTAAATTATTAAAAGACTTTTTACTTATATATTCTATCTTATATATTCTACTTATATATTCTCTCATATCTTTTTTAGAATTATATATTCTATAATAAATTAAATAGAATTTTCTAAAGTTCTCATTCGAACATTAAATTTCTATATATTTTCAATCAAAAAAACCTTTTGTATCACAACAAATCCAATAAACCAATCGCTTGAATGCAGAAACAAATCAAATTAATCTATTAATCTATGGAACAGGTATAAATAGATCGACAGCTAAGATCCCATTACCTCAGATGGGATTCTAGTTATTTGATACACTCTTGTCAATATGAATGTGAATATATTGAGTTGAGAAATAAAGATACACTGAAGAAAACAAAAGAATTAATTGAAATGAAATTTCAATAAAAAGAAATTCAATAAAATACTAAAACTTAATAAATTACTAAAATTCAAATTAAATAGAAATTCCATAAAAAAAATAGATATTTATGATATCGATTTTTGTCGTTATGTTAGAGTTAGGTTAGCATTCTATTTCCATAGCTATTCTATTTGTACACCTATAATAAAAATAAAATAAGAATAGAAAAAGTGGGGAAAAAAGAAAAAAAGGTATCAATAGAGTATGATATAGAACAAGAGAAGGGGGGGATAATAGAGAAAAAGGTTCTGGTTCTATATGTATATATTATGAATTACATGAATTAACCCTACCTGCATTTCATTAAGGCGAAGTTCCGCAAAAACCCCTACGTTACTTAAACTTAAAATATTCTGAAAAGTTCCTGTACCTTTTTCAAGGACATATAGAATAGTAGTAGTATTTTAATAGGTTTTATTTTTTATCGGATGATAAAAAACCACTTACTGTTCCAAGATCTCTTCCTTCTCTTCGGCATCGAACATCAATTGCAAGGATTCGATAAACGGATCATTGGGTAGAGGTAGAACCCCCCCGTGGAAACGTATAAGAAGTTTTCTCCTCCTACGTCTCGAGAAAAATCATTCTAAATTTTGTATTATGTATAGAATTCGGGTGTCAATTAGATCCATAAAATCATCAAATCAATTAAACTATGATTAAAATCTTTCTTGGTTCTGATTTCTCTATTTTTTTAAGAATACCGAGTTGGGGTCTTCTCCTACCCGTATCGAATAGAACATGCTGAGCCAAATCTTTTTCATGTAAAACCTGCTTTATTTTATTTAGATCGGGAAAAACGTCTTTTTCTCCCAGAGGTGCTGGTTCAACTCCAGCTCGTGACCAAAGGCAGCCTTTATATCTTAATAGAATCTCGATATCCAATTAAGTTTGTGGACAATTAGCTAATCACTGATGCTATTTTTCAGCAATCCCCTCGTTCTTCTCCCCAGTTTTCTCGCCATCATCTATGCAGTTTTCTTTTTGGGTTCAATCGGGGATGGGACGGCGGTTAATCACAAGAGGCGCTTTTCCATCAAGATTCGTACTCCCCAGGCGGAGATGTAACACAATAATTATCCTTTTTCACTCGGGAGAGATGGTTGAGTGGACTAAAGCGTCGGATTGCTAATCCGTTGTACGAATTATTCGTACCGAGGGTTCGAATCCCTCTCTTTCCGGTTCCAGTGATGACTTGAATTTTTTTTTTATCTTTTCTTTCAAATTTCGAAAATCTTTTTGCTTTATTTCTTATTTCAATATTCTATTTAATTTTTTCATTTTCTATTAAATTTCTATTTCAACTATTAATCTAAATTAATTAAATGTTGGGCTGGTTATTCAGAGCCAGCAATTGGCTGCCGGATTTCGTCCCGCAACTAGAAGAACGGGGGTCACTATGGCGTGGCTGAATGTAGAGCAGTCCGCCCCTACAGCCTTTGATCAGTAGATTATTTAGAACTTCGGAAGATGGTCAAGGTAGCTTGCTTCCAAGCCACTGCACTAGATGCGCATATAGTCATAGTAGTCGGCTCAGAATGCCTCTGTTCTATACTAAAAGACTATACTTCGGATGAATGGGGAATTACGTCGCTCTTTGATCTGCAGAATAAGGCCTACGAGCTCTCTGTTTTAGTTTTATGGCAAAGATCTCTCCACACCAAGGAACCGAATCACAATGGATCGAAGCCCTACTTTTCCTTCCAATTAGTTAAATTAGATCTCTTTATTACTTAATAAATTATGGTCAACCCCGACTAGATGACCTGGCGCCTTCATCAGCTACGGGCACCCCTATCTTAATAAGGGCACAGTATCAACCGGCTCCCGAGAGGGGCAAGATTTTAAAAACTTCTATCGGCGGCAGTAGACCAGTAACAATCCGGGAATGTCACACAACAACTGCTACCTCAAGTGCAGGCAACAAATTGCTTCAGAGCAAGTTAGTTACTATATTTAGTAATTACGGGAATCATCCTCTGATCGTCGTGTGAAGCAAATAACCTGCAAGCTTCAAAACTACATGTTTGTCTGGTTTGCAACTTTCGACTTTACGTAACCTTGCGTTGACCGTCCCAAGTACAGATCTTACCTCAGTCGAGTTAGAAGAGCTTGCCGATCTACTTTCTCCAGATATGCCTTTGCTGCGAGTAGTATATGAGTCTTTCTTTCCTTTGTTAGCTTTGTGACTAGGTAAGAGCTTTATTGCTGTGAAATTTGTTGATTAGACGGCTCCTATCTATAATAATATAATCGATGATACTAAACCTTCGAGCGATGAAGTAGAGGAATTACTTAAATTCATCTTATATCTTGCAGCTGTGTTAGATGCATCATCCTTGATCAAGCCAGTCTGAATAGCATCTTCTATTTTAGCACCAATGGCACTAAGTTCCTTTCAGTCGGGTAAGTACTGGGGAAAGAGACAATTTTGGTATTAGATTCTTGACAACCATGTCCACCTGTTCTTGTTCATCAGGTCTATTCATCATTTTGAAGCTTTTGTCCTCCACCTCGTAATGTAATGAACTCGGAGAGGGATTCATTGGTTAGCTGCTTTAGAACCTCAGTTTTGAGGAACTCCAGTCGTGTTGATTTCCCCGCTGCCTATAGACAATGGGTACGCGAGGTCAACAAAACTCATTAGATCTAGAGTAAACTTCAATCATAGTTGAACTAGAACAATCACTCAGTTTCCATAGTAGCACCATGAATAGCGCATAACAGGGCAACGCCCAATACGCCAGCAACTCCCATCATATGAAATGGGTTCAGCGTCCAGTTATGAAACCCTTGGAAAAAGAGGATGAATCGAAATATAGCTGCTACACCAAAACTAGGTGCAAAAAACCAACCACACTGCCCTAGTGGATAAATCAGGAATACAAAAACAAAAACAGCAATTGGACCAGAGAATGCGATTGCATTATAAGGTCGCAATTGCACGGATCGAGCAAGTTCAAATTGACGTAACATAAAACCTATTAGTCCGAAAGCACCGTGGAGAGCAACAAAAGTCCACAAACCGCCTAATTGACACCAACGAGTAAAATCGCCTTGGGCTTCAGGACCCCATAGTAATAACAAAGAATGTGCTAAACTATTAGCAGGCGTAGAAACTGCGGCGGTTAAGAAGTTGTTAGCAGCCCTACTTAAAGAAAGAATAAGAACAGTAGGAAAGAAGAGCTTTCATGTAATAAAAAACCCTAATAAGGGTTAGGGCATAGACAGACAGCCTTCCCTGCGGATCACAGGATCTTAGTAAACTAATGATCTCCCGCATAATTTTTTGGCGTTCGCCAAAATGAACATCGATCTCCTATTGATGGGACAGTCCTTCCCCTTGATGGGTTGCCGGCGCGGGGTGGTATCCAACCGCATTTCAAGTAATTGTAGTAAAACCCGACCTGTTGAACCTTTGGCTTTTGCGGCGATACGAACGTATTTAAGTAATTGTCGTTCTGTAAGACCATAATGAAAACGCAATTTTGGTTTTTCTTCTAAACGAATACGATATTGAGATTTTTTACCCGAGCGTGGACGCTTACAAATAAGTAAGAAGCAGGTCCGATAGTGTGAAGGGATAACTTGGTACAACTCTCATGTGGACGTCCTGCTTGATACAAGCAATCAGTAGAAAATAAGACAATAGGCAGAGGCTACTATAGCGGGCGATTCCCTTAGTAATTTTGTGAATATGATACCTTCTATTCTATTGATCTGGAATTGGGCCAATACGATTGATAGGTAGTCGCCTTTGGCTAGAGGATTTCACTCACCTCTAGCCTGCTCGACGAGCAGGAGCCGCCTGCTCGGCGAGCAGGCACAGTGCCTGGGCAGTGCCTGGGCTGCTCGCCGAGCAGCGCCCGGGCTGGCGCCAATGCTCAATTCGCCGAGCGACTGCCGGGGGTCCCCGAGACACGATTTTTGCCTGAAATTGATCATGTTTTAACCTGCACACGCACATAAACTCCAAACAACATTAGTCCAAGGGCTAAATTGACCTGCCAATCGCTTATTTGAGCAAACGCTTCGTTTGGTGCGACTTTTGACGGATCAATTAGCTTCAAAAGATAACGGAATTATAATATGCATGCCATTTTGGCCGTATTTGCCTAAATTGATCATAAAACGAGCCTAAACAACGAAAAGTAAATAAAACGTCTCTAATTTCTAGCTAAGTCACACAAAAGCATTTAAATGCGAGAATTGCTCGCTTATTAACAAAATAACGCTAAAACCCGTCCTAAAACCGTACCCAAAGATAGGGGTTTTTGACCCCTATCACTACGCACGACGTAAATGCTCCAATTCAAGCAATAAAACTTCAGAGACTCAAACACGCGGGGCGTATTTCAGCTACGCAGGGCGTGTATGAGACAATTAGACAAGGAATTGGTCCACATGCAGGAGATTTCTGACGGAATGGGCATTTACGCGGGGCGTAAACCACTTTACGCGGGGCGTATCATGGGATTTCTGCACCAAATAATGTTGCTCCATGCTTGTGCTTTGTGAAATTACCAACTTGCCCTTACTTGATGTCTATAAATAGATAGTTCTTGAACTTCATTTGACACCAATTGCATACTAGAGAGCTATAATATACTCTTTTCTTTCCTTGTAATTTAGATTCAGATTTTGTAGTTAAACTCTCCCCCTCGAGAGCTTGTTCGATTGTTCCGGCGTTCCATCGAAGTTCCGCTTCATCATTCGTCACCAAGCTCGAGAGTTCCACCTCCACGACCTAGGAGACGGCTTTGAGTCCGGTTAGCTAGTTCCAAGGGCGGATTCTCCCTTTTTACTTGCTAATTAGCTTGTACTCTTCCTATGTACTAGGCTTGGTTGTATTTCATCTAAACACTTTCCATATTTATAATTTATGAGTTATAATCTCTATTTCCCTTTACGTGTTAATGTTTATTGCTTGCTTTGATATTGATAATTGATTATTGTGTAGGAGAACGCGATTACCGCCGCCATCCGGGCTATCTTTAGGGAATTATATAGGTGTCGCCCTACCGGAAGTGACAAACCGGAAACCGTAGGAATTGACAAGCCACGGAACTTACGGGCCCTAATTTCTAGTTCCCCCGCATTAGACACGCCTTGACTAGGAATCACGTAGTCTAAGTACTTCACGGGTCGGTCTTACTACACTTGGTCGTCTTTGCAAGAATAAACCATTATCCGTATACATTTAGAGTCGTTATTTATCGTGGTTATAACTTATCATACACGCCCCGCTTCATAGAGTTTTAGCTACACGAATCTGTGTCGCCAATAGTTAGGAATAGTGTGTAGTTGTGTCTTACTTTACCCCAAAGTAATCACCGCTTAAATAACATACGAAATCGAGTCGTCTAATACTTGTAATTATAAATCCCGTGGATTCGATACCCGGTCTTAACCGGATTATTACTTGATACGACGGGGTACACTTGCCCCTAAGTAGTCATAGCGTCTAAGTAGAGTCAAAGAGCAATTTGTAAAGACCATATCCATAGATATAGCACATTCACCGCAATACACATTTAATCGTCGTAAGAAAAGCTCTACCACTAGATCCTACGCCCCATCAAGTTTTTGGCGCCGTTGCCGGGGATTTATAATTTCCTACAATAATAGACAAAAACGTTTCATTGTTAGTTTAAGCATTCTTTTTGTATAAATTGTTTATATATACGTTTGCTAACATTATTCTTTTTGTTGATAATTCTTATATACTTGTTTTACTTTATGCACACTCGATCTAAAAGTGATTCTCTCGTACCTATTGATCTTGAAATTGAACGCACTCTTTGTAGGTTACGTAGAGAGAGAATGGCAAATCTCAATGATGAAGCTAACCAGCCCGAGCTCAACCAACGGGGGCCGGAGCAACCCGTGAATAACGACCGTAATGGTGAAGGCAACGACACGCGTTCGATGTTGGAGATTCTTGCTCCACATCATCCTCAAATCCGCCACGGAATCGTTGCCCCCACCATTCCGGCCGACACATTTGAAATAAAGCCTAGCATGATCCAATTAATCCAACAATTCGGTCAATTCGGAGGGGAACCCCATGAAAACCCTAACGAACACCTTGATAAATTTCTTATGTGTGCCGAAACTTCACGGCAAAATAATGTTCCGGTAGAGGCCGTCCAACTAAAACTTTTTCCTTTTTCCTTGACAGGACAAGCGTTGGAATGGTTGCACTCATTAGAGGCGGGATCGATCACATCATGGAAGGAACTCGAGAAGGAATTCCTATCTTACTACTTCCCGCCCTCTAAAATGGTTAAATTGAGAAAAGATATCACTTCCTTTCGGCAACTTAGATACGAGGCCCTCCACTCAGCTTGGGCTAGGTTCCGAAAGCTGCTCCGAAACTTTCCCCATCACGACATCCCTAAGCATGATTTAGTAAGTACTTTTTATCATGGTCTAACACCGACTAATCGTGCAACTATTGATTCCGCCGCAGGTGGGGATTTGTTTCGCAAATCGGCAAGCGAGGCATATGAGCTCATTCACGAATTAGCTAGGAAAAGCGTCCAATGGCAAGAAGATCGTCTTGCCGGATCCTCGCAACACCAAACCTTTGTCGTAGAAGATGAGGCTCCCACCACCTTCATGATCGAAATGAACAAAAAACTGGATGCCTTAATGGCACAAATGAGCCTCCAAAACTCAGCACAAGTCCTAATGTGCTCTCACTGTGGTGGTGGCCACCAAGGTAAGGATTGTCAAGCCGGTAGCTAATGCGGATACTGGGAAACCTCACTAAGGGATAAGTGTACCCCGTCGTTATCAAGTAATAAATTTCTGGTTTAAATCCAGGTTATCGTCCACAGGATTTATTTCTGCAAGTATCAAGCTACTCGGTCTCGGATGTTATCTAAGCTTAGGGGGTTTTGAGTTTGGTTTGTTTAAACTAATCTACTCCTAGGTTGAATTATACTAATCCTAGCTAAGTTATCTAATTCTAACTAGTTATCTAATTCTAGCTAAGTTATTCTACGCCTAACTAAGTTACTCTACCCCTAATTGATCTTTCATTAATGAAACTATTCGAAGGAACATGGTATGAACGATAATAATAAAGATAGATTATCAAGTCTATTGAATAAAAACCTAATCTGAGTCACTTGTATTCAAGGCGATTAACCCTACTTACCCTCCTGAGGTTCCTAGCGCGTGATTCCCTAAGGCCGAAACTAGGTCTAAGGCTCAGTAAATTGGCGCTTAATCAACTAAGAGGTCGTCAATCTCCTAGGCTCTGACTAGGTTAGATTCAGCTCGCAATATGTGCCTACTAGATTTTGGGGCTTTTGAATGAGTTAAACCAATTGAATAAAGCGTAAGACAGAGATTAGACAAATAATCATAGAACAAAATAAGAGCTAAATTATTATTAAAGGCAAAGATAATTGTCACAAGATACAATAAGTCAAGTTCGGCAACTGTATCAAAGAGTACAAACATGGAAAGATAAAAGGAGATACAAAAATCCCTTTCAGGGAACCTGTTTACTCTGCAGCCGGCGACTTGATCTTAAGGACGGACCTTGATAATTCCTCGAGGAAAAGCTTTGAAGGAGCTTCAATGGAGGTTGAGGAAGATGGAGAAGATGAAGAGGAATTACAAGGGGAAAGCTAAAATAATTTACAAAAACGAAAGATATTGAATTACAATGGAAAAATCCTATTTATAGACGCGTCTCGGGCCTCGTTTTGACCTATTTTCGTGTCCTTGTTGGTGTAGGAAGACGTGGGGCCGAACGTGGCTTCGTGGGGGTGGAATTGGTCTTTTTGACCAATTCCCGCAGGGCTGCTCGCCGAGCAGGGAAGGCTGCTCGGCGAGCAGGGCTGCTCGGCGAGCAGGGCTGCTCGCGCCGAGCAGCCCCCTGCTCGCCGAGCAGGCGCCTGGCGCCCTGCTCGGCGAGCAGGCCTCCAGGGGCCTGCTCGGCGAGCAGAAATGGCCCGTGGGGCCCTGCTCGGCGAGCGTTTTCGCCCGAAGCATGCTTGATTCATGCCGAGTGACTTCTATGCCCTTTTTCGTCCGAACTTACACCTGCACACGCATAAAAACTCCAGAAAACATTAGTCCAAAAGCCAAATTGATCCGTCAATCACCTATTTTGAGCAAACGCTTCGTTTGGTGCGACTTTTGACGGACCAATTAGCTTCAAAAGATAACGGAATTCTACTATGCATGCTATTTCGGCCGTATTTGCCTAAATTGATCACAAAACGAGCCTAAACGACGAAAAGTAAATAGAACATTTCCAATTCCTAACTAACTCACACAAAAACATTTAAATGCGAGAATTGCTCGCTTAGTAACCAAATAACTCTAAAACCCGTCCTAAAACCGTACCCAAAGATAGGGGTTTTTGACCCTTATCAAACCTCCTCGCACTTAAAACTTTACTTGTCCCCAAGTAAACTAAAAACTAAACCCGCCATCACAAGCAAGCTAGAAAACCTCCCGGTTTGACTAGGTGCTTGACACAATTTCGAGCATCTGTAATTACATGCATTCGGAAATACAAAGTAGAGACACGATATCCAAAAGCCGCATTTCAATTATCATAGGTCATAGTTTTAAGCAAAAGGAAACATGTTCAATTAAACGAGCTTGAGGGGATCGCTAAGTAAAACACCTCACCATAGGTAGTTCACTCATTTCACACAATTTTGGTGGCTAAAGTGTTTACTCTCGGCTTATGTTCTTGCTTAGGATTACATTGATTTTGCACGTTCATCCGCGTTCCTCTACTATGCTATATGATTCCGATGATATCAAAAACAGCCTCTAATCGAGGTTGTAATGTGGTTAGAGGGTTAAAGGTACAACAAGGGTTAATAGTTCTAGCGCTACAAAAACTAAGTTTAAATGGCTTTAGCAAATATGAAGTGACTGAGCTTTTTATTCATCCCTTATTATTTTCTTTTTGGAATTTTTTCTTGAGACGTTTTTTGATTTTTAAGAACTGGGGAATGAAGTTCTTCCCTTTTGTTCGTCTCTTTTCTTTTCTTTTTCTTTCTTTTTTTCTGTTTTTCTTTTTTTTTTCTTTTTGGGATAGTGATGCTCATTCACTTCTTAGCCTTTTGGCTTGCTAATGTAATGCCATAAACAAAGATAAAGCGCTAGAAGAAAAACAAAGGCTCTATTTGAGCTTTGCAAAAGAAATTGGGTTAAATAGCAAACCAAGTTGTGGTTTGCAAAAACAGGTTAGAACGAAAGAAAAATCTATAAACTACAAAAATGTAGGCTCAAAGGGGCTTCCTAGAGTGGATGAAAAAGAAAAAATAAGGTAAAGAAAAGGGTTAATTCTAATGAGGCTGATTCATCGTTTATCATCTCGAACCATTGCATGTAGGTTCAACACAGTATTAGGTGCAAAATCTGTAATCTTCCACAAGTCAAAGCATTCACACAAAAATGTCAAGAAAAAGAGCTTTTTGATGTTCGCTCTTAGGCTCAAATTCAACTCACAATTCTTTGGGTTTCAATTTTGTGTTTACTAGTTTTCCCCAAACTCAAGTTTAATGTCACATGCCTTCAATTCTTAAGTTATCTACCTAAGTAATGATTTTAGCATTTCTTCAAAAGTAGGGTCTAAATGCAAACTTTAGCTCATGCTTTTACAGATACAAGAGTTGTGTCCTACGCCTAAACTAGTTATCATGCAATTTTAGATTCGGTTCTCAGCCCTCAAAGACAAATAACGAAGTTTAGATTCGAAGGAGGTTCACGGTTTTAGGTCCTAAACATGCAAAAACATAAACAAAACCTAAAAATGCTAAATTAAACTAGACACGACGCAACAAAAATTTAAAATTTATACAATTTTTGTAAGTTTGTCTACCCCTCCTCCTCACACTAAAACATGCAATAAGTTCCAACATTGCATCACAAATCATGAAGTACGAGTGTAAAGAGTTAGGGTGGAGAAGACAACTTACTGATCGGCCGGGGGGTATGGCCAAGGCATGTTGTAGTGCTCGCAGTAGTCTGCTGCTACGTATTCAAGACCCGAAAGCCTTCGGTCCATGTTCTACTCAAAGTTGGTGAACCGTTGGTCCATCTACTGAACAGTGTTAAAGGTCTGTAGGTTAAGATCTCGCATTTCTGCCATCATAGTGTTGATGGCTTGGAACTGGGCCTCCGTCCCCGACGCTTGGTGTTCCCTTTGGTCTCCTGCTGTCGCAGGTTCTTCTTTCTCAGGTTCTTCGTCCCTTTGCTGTTGTGGAACTCGTGCTCTTTTTCTTCCCCCTGCACTAGAGCTTGCTCCTCCGGTTGGGTTCCTGTTTAAGACTTCTTGAAAAGTAGATTTCCCCAAAAACTTGGAGTTGAGCAAAGTGGGGTAAATAGCAATTTCGGGATTGTCCAAATTTTTGAATTGGCTCTCAAGTAGGTTGGTAACTAAGTGCCCAAGGCCTAGGGAACCGCGTTTTCTACTTGTTTGGCTTGAGAAGCCTTCAAATATGGTCTTGATATTGTCCACGTGTTTGTGGTTGGCCACGCACCATAGTATGAGCAATTCCGTCTTTGAGACTTTATTGCTCTCGTTTTTGCCCAATAAGTTGTGGGCCACAAATTTGTGAACAAGATTGAGAAGTGGGTCTAGGAGAGCGACTGGGCTAGTAGTCTGGGAGTTAAAGTCTGATATGCTTGTGAGTTGTTCCCAAGCTATATCTTTTGTTATAGGCTTCTCAAAGTCTGAGATTGCCTCTGGGTCGTTATAAACACCCATTAGGGCTGCTAGTGTGGTGCCATCGAGACGGTAGGGTTTACCGTTTAGTCTAAAAGAGTGTCTCCCACCGCCCACGGGTAGCTCTTTTTTCCAAGCGGTCAAGAATTCCATGGTAAAGTTGTGATAAACTGGAGTCTGTTTGGTGGCTAGTCTATACCAGCCGTGGAATTTGAGGATTTCATTGAAATCCTTCTTTAAACCTATACTCGATAAATAAGTTTGATCAACAACTATGTGTGTGGCAAGGTCTTGCTTGGAAAACCTATCGTACAATATTCCCTCACGTTCATCAATAAGACCAAAGGGTGGATCATACTTAGCTTGGAGGCTTTCGTCGAACTCGACCTCAGATTCGGCTTCATTCTCGACGACGACCTTAGCTTTGCCTTTCCGACCCATAGTTCCTGAGGAATAGACCAAAAATGGAAGAGTTAGAACATATTTACAAGTTTCAACATAAACCCCCAAACAACCATTCATAGGCAAAAATTCATAGCTTTAGGAACTTAGGGACTAAACCATAAGTATTTGGTCCCTAAGTGTTTCACCCGAAATTCACAAATTCATGCAAAATTGGAGATACCCAATGACTAAAACATAAAAAGAATGCAATTCACAACTCCATTGATACGTTTCTAACTATAATTGAATAGTTGAACTTTGAGCTAAAATGGGGATTTTACCCAAATTGAGCAATGGAAATCACACCCAAACTATAAATTAATCATCATGTCAACACAAATTGCAAGGAAATCAAGAAATTAAAAGCAAACAAGAGATTAATTTGAGAAAAGAGAGAGAAACCTAAAACTTAGGTTTTTCTTAAAACTCAAAAATTATCACCCTAAGCTAAAATCTAAGCCTAGAAACATGTTAGAAATCAAAAATAGGTAAAGATTCATACCTTAAATCTTGAATTCGGGTTAGAATGGTGGATTTGGGGGGTTAGGTTTTGGAGAAGCAAAAGGAGAAGAAGAAGGGAAGAAGAAAAGAATAGAATAAAAGAAAGAAGAGAGAAGGGAAGAAGAAGGTGGGGAAGGAGATGATGAGTCACCCCCCTTTTTCTTATTCTTTCTTCCTTTTTTCTTTTATTTTATATTTCTTCTTCCTTTCTTTTTCTCTTTTTTTTTTGGTTCGGGATTTCAAAATCCCGAACAGCCCGTGTCGGCCGAGCCGGCTGACTCGGCCGGCCAGCCCGGCGAGCTGGGCAGTGCCTAACTCGCTCGAGTTGGGCGATTTTTTTTTTTTTAGAGTGCGGGGGAACAAAGTTTGACAGTGCAAATAAACAACGAGATTAAAATTCAATAATCAATAAAGGGAAATAAAAACAAAAAGAAAAGGGAATGCATAATGGAATTGTTCAAACTTTGAATTAAAAACCGAGGAGAACCCGATTTCTCCCCCGTACTCAATCCTTTCTCAGGATCTTTGGATTCTTCTCCGTTGTGCTCGGGAGAGAACCCTGTGGCCTTTCTTGCCTGTCCCTATTAATCTGAGCTACCTGATTGCTCAAATCCTTGCAGAAGGCTTCGTTGTTGGCAAGCCTAGCCGAGATCTCCTTCAAAAGAGTGATCACTTCGTCAGATTCCTTAGGGTGTTGCACTGGCCCTTGATTTTGCTGTTGGTATGGGGGCATGCCAAGCCCCCGCTCTCTATGCTCTTGAACAAATCCGCTAGGAGGTCGGAGCACATTTTGATTTGAATTCTCGTAAGAGAGGTTCGGGTGCTGAGGCTTCCTGTAGTTGCCATTGTTGTTGTTGTTGTAGGAGTTGTAGTTGTTGGGGTTGGAGTTGTTATAGTTCTGATTGTATCTCGGCTGCCCCCAATATAGTTGACCATCTCCACCCCATCTTCAGCGAAAGGGCTACCTGCTTGACAATCCTTTCCATTGTGGTCGCCGCCACAGTGCACGCAGGTGGGAGGTCGGCTGAGCGTAGCCAACAGTACGTCCATTTTCCTACTCAAATCCACAACAACCGGATTCTGTTCCTGTTCTTCCACAGCAAATACCCGCTGCCTTGTGGGGCCGGCGAGCTTCTGTTCTTGCCACTGCACACTCTTCCTGGCCAGCTCGTTAATCATGTCATATGCCTCTGTTGCTGTCTTTCTGAACAAATCTCCACCCGCTGCGGAGTCCACAATGGCTCTGTTGGTGGGTGTTAGTCCGTGATAGAAGACGCTCACTAACTGATGCTTGGGTATGTCATGATGAGGGCACATGCGCAGCATTTTCCTGAATCGAGTCCAAGATGTGTGGAGCGCCTCATGCTCGGGTTGGTGGAAGGATGTGATCTCACCCCTGAGCATTGCTGTCTTCGAGGGAGGGAAGTAGTAGGACAAGAATTCCTTCTCCAACCCTACCCATGTCGTGATTGAACCGGGCTCCAGTGTTCTCAGCCATTCCAAAGCTTGTCCCGTCAGAGAGAACGGGAACAGTTTCAGTCTAGCAGCATCTTGGGGGACCCCATTGGTCCTTGCAGTGTCTGCGCACATTAGGAAGCGATCCAGATGATCATTCGGGCTCTCATGTGCTTCTCCTCCAAATAGTCCGGTCTGTTGGATCAAGTGAATTATACCAGACTTGATTTCGTATGTGTTTGCCGGAATGTTTGGAGCAGCAATGCCTGACAGATGCTGATGTCGGTGCGGTGCCAGGATCTCACTCATCAGACGAGTGTCGTTTTCTGGCCCGGTGTTCTCAGGGTTCCGCTCATTGTTCCGTTCATTGTCAGTCATCTTGATAGGCTTGATAGGCTCGATGATCTCGTCTTGCTTCAGCTTTTCGATCTGTTTGCTCATGTGAAGAGTACGTTTAAGTTCAGGGTTAAGAGGGACAACCGGTATTTTCGCTGATCTCGTAGGCATACGCTGAGAAAAGATAAATACAGAAATAAATGAAAGCTGAAGGGAAATCATACAAACCATACAGTTTTGTACAAGTATAAGAACAGTATAAATAAACACATACAGACATGTATAGATGAAATTAATAACTATATGTTCGTACAAACGAATATAAACAAGCGTAAGTATTAACAAGGATGGTTATCATAAATGAGTATATATAAATATGTGTATATAAACAAGTATAAACGGTACAGATACGTAATAAAAAGAATCATGATTATAAACAAGTATATATGATATTAACAAAGGATATTCACAATGAATGCCTAAACTAACAAGTCGACCTTTGGTTCGATATTGCAGAAGAAATAAATCCCCGGCAACGGCGCCAAAAACTTGATGCGGATTCTGGGAAACCTCACTAAGGGATAAGTGTACCCCGTCGTTATCAAGTAATAAATTTCTGGTTTAAGTCCAGGTTATCGTCCACAGGATTTATTTCTGCAAGTATCAAGCTACTCGGTCTCGGATGTTATCTAGGCTTAGGGGGTTTTGAGTTTGGTTTGTTTAAACTAATCTACTCCTAGGTTGAATTATACTAATCCTAGCTAAGTTATCTAATTCTAACTAGTTATCTAATTCTAGCTAAGTTATTATACGCCTAACTAAGTTACTCTACCCCTAATTGATCTTTCATTAATGAAACTATTCGAAGGAACATGGTATGAACGATAATAATAAAGATAGATTATCAAGTCTATTGAATAAAAACCTAATCTGAGTCACTTGTATTCAAGGCGATTAACCCTACTTACCCTCCTGAGGTTCCTAGCGCGTGATTCCCTAAGGCCGAAACTAGGTCTAAGGCTCAGTAAATTGGCACTTAATCAATTAAGAGGTCGTCAATCTCCTAGGCTCTGACTAGGTCAGATTCAGCTCGCAATATGTGCCTACTAGATTTGGGGCTTTTGAATGAGTTAAACCAATTGAATAAAGCGTAAGACAGAGATTAGACAAATAATCATAGAACAAAACAAGAGCTAAATTATTATTAAAGGCGAAGATAATTGTCACAAGATACAATAAGTCAAGTTCGGCAACTGTATCAAAGAGTACAAACATGGAAAGATAAAAGGAGATACAAAAATCCCTTTCAGGGAACCTGTTTACTCTGCAGCCGGCGACTTGATCTTAAGGACGGACCTTGATAATTCCTCGAGGAAAAGCTTTGAAGGAGCTTCAATGGAGGTTGAGGAAGATGGAGAATATGAAGAGGAATTACAAGGGGAAAGCTAAAATAATTTACAAAAACGAAAGATATTGAATTACAATGGAAAAATCCTATTTATAGACGCGTCTCGGGCCTCGTTTTGACCTATTTTCGTGTCCTTGTTGGTGTAGGAAGACGTGGGGCCGAACGTGGCTTCGTGGGGGCGGAATTGGTCTTTTTGACCAATTCTCGCAGGGCTGCTCGCCGAGCAGCCCCCTGCTCGCCGAGCAGGCGCCTGGTGGCCTGCTCGGTGAGCAGGCCTCCAGGGGCCTGCTCGGCGAGCAGAAATGGCCCGTGGGGCCCTGCTCGCCGAGCGTTTTCGCCCGAAGCGTGCTCGATTCATGCCGAGTGACTTCTATGCCCTTTTTCGTCCGAACTTACACCTGCACACGCATAAAAACTCCAGAAAACATTAGTCCAAAAGCCAAATTGATCCGTCAATCACCTATTTTGAGCAAACGCTTCGTTTGGTGCGACTTTTGACGGATCAATTAGCTTCAAAAGATAACAGAATTCTACTATGCATGCTATTTCGGCCGTATTTGCCTAAATTGATCACAAAACGAGCCTAAACGACGAAAAGTAAATAGAACGTTTCCAATTCCTAACTAACTCACACAAAAGCATTTAAATGCGAGAATTGCTCGCTTATTAACCAAATAACTCTAAAACCCGTCCTAAAACCGTACCCAAAGATAGGGGTTTTTGACCCCTATCAGTAGCCCTTTTGCCAGTGACTTCGAAAGCGTAAGTTATGTAGGGAGACAACAAAGGTATAATTCTCATCATAACTCTTATCCTAACACGCACGCTTTTCACCACCATAACAATAGCAATAGCGGAAGGAGGCTTCAACACATTCCATCTTACGATAACGGGCGGAACGCGTTGAAGCCCCCATCCAAACCCCATGGTAAATTTGTGGGACAAGGGTTGGGCCAATTCCCTCATGACCAAGAAGAAAGAGATTCACAACCTCCTAGCAATGCGCAAGACACAATGGTAATTGATCTTCTTAAAGAAATATCTTCCCGTCTTGCTAACAACGAAACATTTTGCAGGGACTTGGGACAGCAAGTGGCCCAATTAAGTCGCCAACAACAAGGGGGACAACATGGGTCTCCCCCGACTAACACCGAACAAAACCCGAGACCAAAAGATTGGGAGACCGCACAAGCAATAACTCTCCGTAGTGGTAAGGGTTTGGAACCACCGGTTCCAAAGGCGACTTCACAAGCTCCACAGGTAAGTAATGAACCGGAAGTGGTAAGCAACCCCGGTTCGGATCCAAAACACTCAACTTCACAACCAGATGGTGGAACGCGCGGCGCACCAGATCCACCATAAGGTGGAACGGGTCTCGGTCGCGTTCCACCTTACGGTGGAACGGGTGCGCCGCGCGTTCCACCATCTGGTGGAACGCGCGGCGATTACTTACTCCACCCTAGGTGGAACGCACAGTTCGTGCGTTCCACCTAAGGTGGAGCAAGGAAATCGCACCCGTTTGGTGCGATTTCTGGGTTTTTTGTCTCCGATTTCGGAGGCAAAAATCATGATTTCATTAATAATTTTAAAGGAAAAACTTACCGTAATACCCATGTATCCTTTGCCCTTGCCTACTTTTGGTGCCATGTCGTTTTAGCTCGGTTTTTTGAAAATGCAAAGAAGGTAGAGATGATTTGAAAAATTCAAATTTCTTGTTTGAAAAAGTGAGGAGGGCAAATATGACACAAATGGGCGGTGGACCGGAATTTGGGGACGGTATATAGCAGCTCACATTTTTTTAGGGTTAATTACAAAAAACTACCCTGTGGTTTGGACTTTTTGCGATGTGGTACATGTGATACTTTTTTTTTGCAAACACAACCCTATGGTTGCAAAATTTTAAATGTTTTTTTTACTTTGCCAAATTTGGCCGATAACAACCTCAAAATGAAAATTTTCAAGAATTAAACTTGTTTGGTATCATATTTACTATGGAACCATATTCTTAATTTTTCAAAATCATCATTTTTGGAGTTTTCTCTCTCTAAAGATTATCTTTCTCTCTCATAAAAAACACCACCTAAATGATCTCAAACCTAAAAAGTTAAAGAATTAAAGTTGTTTAAAATATCATTTAGCTCTTGAAAATTTTCATTTCGAAGTGATTATCGATCAAATTCTGACAAAGTGAACTCAAGTGCAAAATTTTGTAAACCACAAGGTTGTGTTTGTAGAAAAAAATACAACAG
Source organism: Euphorbia lathyris (assembly GCF_963576675.1). NCBI lineage: Eukaryota > Viridiplantae > Streptophyta > Magnoliopsida > Malpighiales > Euphorbiaceae > Euphorbia > Euphorbia lathyris. Next base: position 96,254,777 of record NC_088912.1, on the reverse strand, counting down.
GTACCACATCGTAAAAAATTCAAACCACAGGGTAGTTTTTTGTAATTAACCATTTTTTTATCCGTATCCAAATGTGATACTGTCTAATTGTGGATACTTAAATCTTGGAGTATTCCAGTGGTTAGATACCATGTTTCAAGACTTTTAAATTGCAGATCAGTCCTAATTTTGTTCCACTAAAGTTGCTCTTACTAATTACTGCTGCCCATGCGTTTTCTTCGGAATCGCAGGAAAACGACATCGTAGGGTTTTTCTTTCTTGTTCGTAATTTCAGAACTTTATCTGCTGGAATTGGAATTGGAATTGCATTTGGGTAGAGGCTTGTCTCCACTCTCGAGCAAAGGTCAGCTTTTTCTTTCGTTTCTTCAGTTTCACTTCTGATTTTTCGTCTCTAATCTGTAATCCGCTTCAATGGTGGTTTCGTTATCAGTGAGGTACTTTTCGATAATCTACACTTTTTTACTGTTTCTCACCTCACAAAAACATGTGGCCTATCTCCAAAATTGGCTCTTTTAGCTTCTAAAAGTGTCCAATTTGAACCAATCGGTGCTACCATGTTTCCAAATGATCGGATTCTCAAAAATCCGAATCTCTGAAATGATCGGAAGGAAAAGCTATTGAATGGAGTGCCTCCATCAAATGCTTTGCCTTTTTTTTTGTTTTCATTGGCTATGCAAGATATTTGTCACGGAAATTCTTCTCGCCTATTGTTATGCCCTTTAGCTTCTTGATCCCTTTTATCAGCTTCTTTGACTCCAAAACCTTCAAAACATGATACCTTGGACGAACTCTTTTTTCAATTGAATACCCAAGTAGTGGGGGATTTACAATTATAGCTTGAGGCTCCAACTTCATAGTATTAAATTAGAAATTCAATGTCTTCATAATGTTCTCCGAGCAAGCTAAACAAGGTGGAAATAGCTTGAAATATTTTAGAATATCCTCCTCACTAAATCCCATACTCTTCATCACCTCAATTTTCTTCTTCCTCACTCATTTGTAAAAGCTTGTATGAACATTCTATCAGTAGTTTCAAAGCCCAGATTTTTAACAGAATTGACAGCATCAATAATCTTTCATAATGTTCTCCATTTTAACAGAAAGATATTGTTCACTTCCTTCCTCCGTCAATTCTAGAAAGATATTGGAGGAAGTGAAGGAAATGAGATTCGATCCTTTAAAGTCACACTTTGTTATAGCAATCTTTGTATTGGAAGGAATGACCAAATCAAAGAGGGATGAAAGGGTTGAGGTTTATAAGAGCTGAGGATGGTCGGACAAAGATATTACTACAGCTTTCGAGAAGTACTCATGGCATATGTCAATGGCTGTGATGGATTTTTATGTCAACAAACTGTGTTTAGATTATTCGGTCATTGAGAATCGCCATGTGCTACTTGGACTAAGCTTGAAGAGGCACCTCAATACAAGAGGTGCAGTTATTTTATTTCTGTCATCCAAGTGTCTAGTTAAATTGGATTCAAGTATACTTGGCATGCCAAATCATTATATGATATATCAATTCTAGACATATAACTCGGAATTTTTGCTTTGTAGGAATATTTATTACCCTTCACAATAAACTTCAAAGTTATTGAAATAACATTTTCTCATGGTATTGGAATACCAGTTTGTTCTAGAGTCCACTAGCTTGTAAAATTTAGACATGAGATCATATGGTCAGAAATTCTATTGTGAGAAATATTAAAGTAGCTTAATTTCTTAAGCTTGCAAAGTTCAATTGGGATTTTCGGTTGCAAATTATTATAGCTAAGGTCTAACACTAGTAGCTCAGAGCCATAAAAAATGCATCGTTCAATGATCCTTGTAGCCTATTTTTGGATAGCTTGACTACTTGAATGGGTGTAGAGCTTAAACTCATTTCTAGACACATGTAATGATCAACTTTAGCTCTACATTCATTCAAGTAGTTCATTCAAGTAGTTAAGCTATCCAAAAATAGGCTACAAGGATCATTGAACTATGTATTTTTTATGGCTTTGAGCTACTAGTGTTAGACCTTAGCTATAACAATTTGCAACGGAAAATCCCAATTGAACTTTGCAAGCGGAAACAATTAAGCTATCTTGATATTTCTCACAATAGAATTTTTCGCTATATGATCTTATGTCTAAATTTTACAAGCTATTGGACTCTAGAACAAACTGTTACTTAAATACCATCAGAAAGTGTTATTTCAATAAGCTTGGAGTTTACAGTGAAGTGTAATACATATTCCTACGAAGCAAAAATTCTGAGTTACATGTTTGGAATTGATATATCATATAATGATTTGACAGGCCAGATTCCTCTTCAAGTGATGTTCAGAGAAGTCTTTATTGGAAAAGTATGCTGAAGCTCCTTATTTGAAAAGGCTTTACAAGGAGAAGTTGGAGCTGTTTGATACAAGGCAATCTGCAAATGATTTATTGATTTGGTAATTACTGATTTTGATGTGCTTTTTATTAAACTAATTGCAAAATTAACATGTGTTTTGTTAGCCATTATTGAATGAAGTTTGATGAGAATGCAAGTATGATCGAATCTGCATAACTCGTTCATTCTCGTTCATTTTAAAGTCCCTGGTTCATGTTCTTTGACATGTGAAGTTCACTAGTTTAGTAAGTTATGTACAATTAATAAATCTTTTGATATGTGAACTTCTTACAAGCGGTCAAATTGACCCTTAAACTTACTTGTCGGATCAATTTGAATATGCCGGATCAATTTCTTTTTATGTTTAGATATTAATTTTAGTCCATAACTTGGATTAGACCAAATGTGGTAGGTGTAAACATATGAATGGTGGTTTTTTAATGTGTCAATTTCTTATGTTGAACATGTTTGATTTGGAAATTATGAGTTATCGATTTGTATTTGCTGGAATTCACTATCTGTTATTGGTTCTTTGGAAAGTATGCTGAAACTCCTCATTTGAAAAGGCTGTACAACGAAAGTTGAAGCTTTCTGATACAACGCCACCTGCAAATGTCAAAGAAGGACATGAAGATGCATTGATATTGATTTGATGATAGGGAATTTGGTAATTACCGACTTTGATGTGTTGTAGATAAAGATAGCAACTAATTCAAGTTATTAAATTAACTGCAACATTGACATGTGTTTTCTCTGCCATTCTTGAATGAAATTTGATGAGCATATTTATCAAACAAAGAAAATAGATGGTTTGTTGAATGCAAATATGATAGAATCTCTATAAGTTGATATCTTTTGTTCATCTTGTTCATTTTGAAGTCTCTTGTTTTTGTTATTTGATAATTCAAGTTTAGTGTCCCATTTCGTGGATGTGTGAACTGATTTCTTTTGTAGTTAGTTCTTATTTTCTTTAGTATCCAATTTGAGGTTGCTCAAGACACTTTTTGGTTGGCTTTTCTCTTAATTAAAGTTACTGTGTACCTTAGGATTCAAAACTCGAGATGAGCGATTTGAGGCCCCAATCTTAACTGGTGACTTGTAAACTGATTTAATATCCATTATGTGACAAATTACTTTACAAATTATATATGTTTTCTCTTAAGAACATTTGATAAAATGAAAAGATAAAATGAAAAGATAAGAATATTTGATTGATTTACTACTTGTGTATTGATTTATTTCTTTTTTTTCTTTTGTTGTAGTTTTTGTATAATTTGATTGGTTTTGAAAGTAATTGTTATGTTTTAAAATAAGATAGACGCAGAATATGATTGAACATGTACTTTGTTTGTGAGGTTGAGCTTGAGGAGACAGAGTTGGTTTAAGTTGAGGGTTTGCTGTCATTTACATCGCATCTCATTTTGCTTAAATTGCAGCTTCCAAGAGCAGTTCACTCACTTCTTATGTCTCTGCTCATCATTATATGTCATCAAACACTGAAATACATTCATTCTGTCATTACAGTGCATTTTAGATCGAATTCAAAGTGGCCATTGTTATCTTCAATCTGTTCTTGAATGCTTGTATGATAGGCTTCTTCCTTCAGTTGGAGACAATCTATATGGATATCAATTGTAGTTAGATTCGAGCTTCTAAATTACAGAATATTTTTGGAGTATCATAGTATCTACATAACTTTTTAAACTTTGTTTCATTGTTTTCATTTCACAATCTCTCCATTATAGTATTTGACAAGTTTTTTTCTATTGAGCTGAATTGGGGAAATAAAAAGTTACTGACTTGAGTGGCTAGAATTTGATGCTTTGTATTTCACTGTTGTTACACTCTTCACAATAGAATTTGTTTGATTGATGCAAATTATTCTTATACTCAAATAATACACTCACTGCATTATACAACCAACTCTCCCTAAATATCGAAGAACTTGCTTATTGTTTCTGATTATCGAAGTTCTATCTGTCTTCAAGGATGAACGCTAATTTATGAAACTTGTGAATAGACGTTACGGCTGATTATATTTTGTTTAAGAATTTGGTAGATATTATAATTTGATTGGTTTTGCAAGTAATTCTTATATTTTAAAATAAAATAAAAATCATAGTTGTTAGAATCGTACGTGTCGCCAATTATCACAAGGAAACTCCTAATTGATTAATCTTTACAATGAGAAACAAATTATCTTTACAATGAGAAACAAACAGTTATGATCGAATTTGGTTAACTGGTTTAATTTGCTCTAATTCAAGTTATCAAATGTAACTGCAACATTAGGTGCTCTCTGCATCTGTGTTTGTTACATTTAATAAAGCTAGTAGATGTGTTGTTGAATGCGAGTGTGAGTTGGATTACATGTCGATGAATGTTCCTATATTTTAATTGAGTTGAATTCAGAAAATCATGGACCTTGTTGTTGTCTTGATGATCAAATTTGATTAACTGGTTTAATCATCTGGGAATACAGATGATTAATGCTCTGGAAGTCAATAATGCCTAAAATGGATTTTTATGTTCATCCCAATATGAACCAAATCTTTTCTTCAATACTTCTTTCTTCTATTGGGGTCAATCTATATATGGATATCAATTGAATTCGAGTTTTCAAATGTTAATGAATATTTGGAGTATCCACTTCACTTTTAACTTTGTTCATTGTATTCATTTCATAAAGTTTACATTTTTGTGAATGATTTAATTATTTTATCCCTGTTACCCAGTGGGGCAGGCACAAAACACATTTATTCTATTTTTTGAAGGGTAAATAATTAATTATTTTATCCCTGTTACCCAGTGGGGCAGGCACAAAGACACATTTATTCTATTTTTTAAGGGTAAATAATTTATTAGTCCATTACTTTTTACTTAACACATTGTTTAATACTCCTATTTTGAAAAACACGTTATAAGGTTCATATCTTTTGTTACTGTTAACCTTTTGATCTTTCTGTCAATTTTTTTTAGATTTTTAACTGTTATATTTGACATAAACAGATATACGGAAAATAACAGAGTAATATGGTCATTTTGTATTGTACTATAGCTGTCTCGAAAGCTAAGATAAGTTCGGTTAAAAATCTAAAAAAATAGACAAAAAGGACCAAAGGGTTAATATTGATAAAAGTTAGGGATCTTATAATGTGTTTTTCAAAATAGGAGGACTAAACAGTGTGTTATGTAAAAAGGTAGGGACTAATATATTATTTACCTTTTTTAATAGGGGCGAGGATGGAGAATCCCTATTATGAATAACCAATGGAGATGAGAATGAAAATAAATCGCCCCATCCCAACCCGGCTGATTGATTAGCCTAGTTCCAAGTTAGTTATAAAAGTGATGGTCTTAATTTGAAAAAACTGTACAAAGATAAGTAGAAGTTGTATATGTGTTTTGTTGGCCAAACTTGAATGAAGTTTGATGAGCCATAACATATCTATCTAAGAAAGCTAGTAGATATTGTGTTGAATTATACTATTGCATTACATGTTTTCATTGTTGAGTGAATTTTGATGAGCCATATCTATCTAATGAATTTGGCAGCAGATGTTTGTTGAATGTGAGTATGATCTGTATTACATGTTTTCATGGACAAACTTTTGCAAAATCAAATTTCTATGATATATCAATTAAATATAGGAAAAAATACAAAAATAAACCATATGGTTTGAGTCATTTTCAAATATAAACTACGTGGTTTAAAAGTTTGCAAATTAGTACATTGTGATAGTGAAAATAAATGAAAAAAAGATTTGAGAGAATGGGGAGATGGTGAATTTGATATTTTATTTTTCTTCTGGGGTTTGTTTGTGATAATTAGATAATAGGGAGGCTAATTTATAAAATAAATAAATATAAAGATAAAAATAAAAATAGTTCTATGCCATTTGATTTTTTTTTTTTTTTTTTAAAACCGTTAGTCAGTTTGGACTGTCTTTGCTAACAGACTGAACCACAAATACCAGTTTATAAACTTTTAAACCACGTAGTTTATATTTGAAAATGACTCAAACCACAAAGTTTATTTTTGTACTTTTCTCTTAAATATATGCATATATAGACACAAGCTCTTCTTCTGTATCCGAATAGAAAGCCACTAAACTGGTTATTGAATTTGAACTATTAGTTAGTTAATTAATACTTCAAATTTTATGAATGACGGTATCTTATGCTCATATATAACTTTTCTAACAACGGATTTTGTTTGCAGTATCTAATAAATGCTCCGCTAGATAGAACAAGTGTTGCAAGTACAACGTTGTTATCTTAAACTTGAAGACTTTTCACGCTTTTGTTTGCTGAAGAGACAATCACTTCACAACTGTTGTAAGCATAGTAGAGGCAAAACATGAGATCATACTGGAATCACTTAATTTTATCAAGAGCTATTCAATTTATGTCATCCAAAGGGTTTACATAAACGTAACTAATCTGTTCATATGTTCAGAAAGACATTTCTTGGTAAAGTGCGTTGAAACTTCTCATTTGAACAAGTTGGAGCAGTTTGTCTTATACACACCAATTTGGAAATGTTGAAGAGCTTGACGAAGAAGACGCTCATTTGAAGAGATGCTATTGTCCAATTTGTGTCATCAAAGGATCTGGTTAATCTGGATTTAAGGATAACTAATGTTTTCAGATGTACAAATTTTATAATCTGTTTAATTGCCATTTTTACTTCTCTTTCGTTACTAAAAACGATTATTGAAATAGTGGAAATGTATGTATATTTTTATTGACTTGAATAAAAAAATGGGTTAATTACATATAGATGTCACATGGTTTCGTCGATTTGCAGATGGGTATTTGTGATACTTTTTTTTTTGCGAACACAGTAGTGCGGTTTGCAAAATTTTGCATTTGGGTTCACTTTGTCAGAATTTGGTCTATAACAACTTCGAAATGAAAATTTTCAAGAGTTAAATGATATTTTAAGCAACTTTAATTCTTAACATTTTAGGTTTGAAGTCATTTAGGTGGTGTTTTTTTATAAGAGCGAAAGTTAATGTTGAGAGAGGGAAAACTCAAAAATTGATGTTTTTGATATGGTTTGATAGTAAATATGATACTAAATAACTTTAATTTTTGAATTTTTTTTATTTCGAGGTAAAGTAAAAAAATGCAAAATTTTGCAACCATAAAATTACATTTGTAAAGAAAAATATCACCGATACATATCTATAAATCTGTATAATTATACATCTACTTGTAATTAACCCTAAAAGAATCGGGAACAAAGAATGAATATTTATGTATATATAGTTGCACTTACCAGTGATGGAATGAGACGATGAAAAAGTAAAAGAATTGCCTTAAAAGACTTTCAAAACTTGTCTATCATAATATAATATAATCGATCAATGTTTATAGGGTATTACTATTCACCGCACTCAAATTCCGGTCCACCGTCCCCTCTTTTACCATATTGCCCTTCTCATTTTATTCCATCCAAAACCTTAAAAGCTCTCTCTCCCTTTCTCTCCCGAACAAAAATCCCAAATTTTACAAAAATGGACCCAAGCATTCCCGAAGATAATGATTTCGAACACGAGGTAATATTACGATTCTTATACGTGTCTGTTTAATTTTTTTAATTTTTTTTTTGGTTTTTGCCTGAACGGGTAGCGCGTACTCCCGTTCCGTAGGCCGAACGGATGAACTACCCGTTCGGCCTAGGGAACGGGCAGCATGTGCCACCCGTTCCACCGATGGAACGGGTGGTACGAGCCACCCGTTCCACCAACGGAACGGGCAGTACGCGCTGTCCGTTCCCACCCATGGTGAAACGGGCAAGCTACCCGCTCAGGCAAAAAAAGGGCAGAAATTGCCCCGAACTATTTTTTTTAATTTTTAATGTACATTATGATAACCTATTATGCATTTTTTGTATATTCAGGTACCGTTAGAAGATTGGAAACCCGATGACATTGATTATAGTTCGCGTTTCATAATGGATACCGTTTTCCCTTCGTGTCAGGATGCTATTGATTGGGCAAAAAAGATAGCTATTCAGAATGGGTTTGAGATTGTAATATCTTCGCACAAACATGGGGGAAAACAGAGGCTGTTGAGATGTTCACGGGGTGAACGCTATAGAGGTGTTGTGAGAATTGATGAAGATCCTGTAATAAGAAAAAGTAAAACTAAAGCGTGCCGCTGTAAATTTCAGATTAAAGCCTATCAACATGCAGACCTTTCTGGATGGGGGATACAGGCTAAGGCTGGGTTAACTGGAATGCATAAACCATTCAATGTGTGTGTATCTAGAAGGAAGTCGGTAGATGAGCGGACTCAGTATCGCATCTAAACAAATTGTGCGTGATATGACTTCAGCTCAAGCAAAGCCCTGTGCTATTTTAGCAACAGTTAAAGAAAAACACACAGAAGACAACCCAATAATTAAACACATATATAATTACAGGGACAAAATGAGGAAGGACGGGTTTGAAGGTAGAGACTTGGCTAGTCAATTCTACCATATTGCTGTGGAGAACAAATGTGTCAATTACACACAGACTGATTCCGGTGTGATAACGTATGTGTTTATGGCACAACCAGATTCAGTTGATATGTTCAGGACTTACCACTGGTACATCGGCATTGATTCAACGTACAAAACAAACAAGTACAAAATGCCGTTTGTTGAGATTGTGGGGATGACGCCATGCAATAACAACTTTACCCTCCATTGTTGAGAGCTTTGTTCATCTTATTTGGGATTAACTCCTTCAAGCATAGGCTTGAGAAGAAAGTTCTTTGTAGATTAAAAATTAAAATCGTCAGCTCGATTTCAATTCGTATCAGTTGGTATCAGAGCCGAGTCGTTTTCCTTCCCGGAGACTTCTTTTTTGTTATGGTTCAACAACGTCCCCAACTAGAAGATATGGAGTCCAATGATAAAATATTTGAAGAGATTAAACGACACTCTTCAATAGCAAGATGAAAGGCATCAAGCAATTATGAGAGAGTTGGCTCTAAAATATGTCCAAATTTCTATTTTAAACTTTTAAATATAATTTTTTTTAGAGTTAATTACAAATAACTACCATGTGGTTTGACCGATTTACGATATGGTACCTGTGGTATTTTTTTTGAAAACAGGACCTCGTGGTTGACACCGTTACACAAATAAATGAGACAGCAGAAATTCTGTTAAATCACAGGGGCAATTTAGGAATTTTTTTTTGACTTTTTTTGCTGACTTTTTAAGCTAACTTCATCTTCTTCCTCTCTTCTCCTTCTTGGTTCTTCTTCTTCTTACTCCATTTCCTCCTCTTCTTCCTTTCTATAATTCCGGAAATTCCAGATTTCTTCTTTCTTCCTCCATTACCTCTTCTCTTTCTTCCTCCATTTCCTCTTCTTCTTCCTTTCTTTAATTCCGGAAATTCCAGATTTCTTCTTTCTTCCTCCATTTCCTCTTCTTCTTCTTTCTTCTTCCTCTTCCTCCATTTCCATTTCCTCTTCTTCTATTCTTCTTTTAATTCTGGAAATTCCAGAAATCTGGAATTTCCAAAAATCTAGAATTTCCAGACGTGAAGAACAGTTCTTCACGTCTGGAAATTCCAGATTTCTATTTATATATATATATGTAGCAAAACACATATATTGTAACGATTGATTATTAAAGATATATCTATTTTTGTGACAAAAGGAATTCAATCCAATTCTAAACTTTGAGGACGTTTTTCTTTTTGTTTCTGCAGAAAAATAAGTACACTATACAGTAAACATATAAAGCCCTTTATCTTTTCATATATTTTTCAATAAAAATCTCTAACTAATTGAAATAATTTAATGAAATAAATAATGATGATTAATTAGTGAAGAAGAAGAAAAGAGAGGAGGAGGAGGAGGAGGAGGAGGAAGAAGGAGGATCAAACGATGAAGGAGAGAGAAAGAAAAAAATTTAAAAAAAATTAAAAAATCGAATTTCCTAAATTACCCATGTGCCACGTCAGCTTTTTAACAGAATTCCGATCGTCTCCTTTATTTGTGTAACAGTGTCAACCACGAGGTCCTGTTTGCAAAAAAAAAAAAAAAAAAAAATACCACAGGTAACACATCGCAAATCGGCCAAACCACGAGGTAGTTATTTGTAATTAACCCTTTTTTTTAGAGTAAAGTTCAAATAAAACCTCTGTGGTTTCACTAATTTTCAGATAAAAGATTGTGGTTTACTTTTTGCCAAAACAAAGATTAAGGTTTCAAACTTGGATTAATGCTATTAAAACCATCTTTAACGATCTGAAAATGAAAATTTTTAAGAATTAAAGTTGTTCAATGTCATATTTTCTATGGAACTGCATTTTCGATTTTCGAAAATCATCTTTTTTGGAACTTTCTCACTCTAAACATTAACTTTCTCTCTCTTTACCAAACATCACCTAAACAATCTCAAAATAAAAAAGTTGAAGAATTAAAGTTGCTTAAAATATTAGTAGTTCTTAAAATATGTCATTTTTGAAGTCGTCCAAGGTGATTTTAATAGTATCAATCGAAAAAGTCCTTATTTTGTTAAAGTTAAAAACCTCAATCCTCGTTTTGACAAAAAATAAACCACAGTCCTTTATCTGAAAATTAGTGAAACCACATGGGTTTTATTTGAACTTTACCCTTTTTTTTTATTAAGAGCTTCGTATCTCTTTTTTCGCTTAGGACCCATAAAAATGTCAGAGCTGACTTTGTCTAGGGCCTCTAAAATACTGGAGCCGGCCCTGGATAAATTACATTATAGTCAGGATTGATAAATTATTTACAAGTGTCTCATATTCTTAAACAAATTTATTTAAATGTCAAATATGGTGGTTTTTTAAAAACTGTTTTTCATCCATAGCTAAATTTGACAAAAACAAAAATAAAATTATGGTAATATGATATTTTAAAATTTAAAATCATATAATGATAAAAATATGTAAAAATAATTTTGATAAATGTAAACAAAAATTAAAATCTGATTTTGGATATGAAATTTCCTCTATTGTTTAAGCAAATTCAGAAGCCGAATATATCTCTTTAATAAATTGATCCACGATTATTTCTTAAAACACATAAATTATATTATGTTAGGTAAAAATACTAAACTTTATAATAATTATTTATCCTTGTCAATTTGACTTTAAAAAATAAATGTCTAGGATGCTGGAAGGTAAATACCGCAATTTTTGAGGCCGTTAAGGATTATTTTGAGCATTGATTGAAGTTTAGTGGCCATAATAATATAAAACTTAAAATTTAGTAGATATATTGTGAAAGTGAATAAACTTCAGTGGCATAAGATGAAACTGAAATCTCCTATTGAATTAGGTTTGCCCAGAAGTTGTTCAAAAAGTTTGATTGACCCCATGAACTTTTAAAGTGTGCCGATAGCCTATTCAACTTGCATAAAATGTTCAGTTAGCCCCTTGAACTTGCGTAAAATGTAATCAATTGATCACTCGATCGCAAAAAAAAAAAGTAAGTTAAATGCAAAAGATGTATTGCACGTATGTTAGAATGTTATTACATAATTCAAAAATAGATTAAAACTAAAGTTATTACTTGCTCTTTTGGTAAATTTTTATTTTAAGATTCGTGTAATACATCTTTCGCATTTAATTTATTTTTTTATAACCGATTGATCAATTGATTACATTTTGTATAAGTTCAGAAGGCTAACTGAACATTTTATGTAAGTTAAGGGGCCGATCGGGATATTTTAAAAGTTCAGAGAACCAATCAAAAGATTTTGGAAGTTGAGGGACAAATGATGTATTAAGCCATTGAATTACAAAATCATGTAATTTCCCTTTCGCTACAATTGGCTTTCAAATATCACTTTTCTATTCCGTTCAAATCAGTGTGAGCGGCAACAATGGCGCAGCTCCCCCAGGAGTTATTCATTGAAATGCCGGTGAAGTCCCTACTTCGTTTTAGATGTGTATCTAAATCTATACGGGAGTCATCGACAGCTCAGATTTTATCAATTGGCATCTCAATAGATCTCCTCAAAACTTGAATCTCCGCAAACTAATTTTCGAGGACCGATCGTGTAAGAAATTTCAAGTTTGTGATGTGAATCTGGATCTGGAAGAAGAGATTCTACATCTTGAAAGACCAATCTCATCCTTTTGGAAGAAAGTCTACAGTTAGTTCAAAGGTTTGCTTCTCTTGAAACGAACTGAATTCAGAATTGCTCTGTCCAATACATCCACCCGCCCGTGTAGGGATCTTCTTAGTTCCCCTAAATTTGGACTTGCTCTGTGGAATCCATCCACCCGCCATTGTAGGGATCTTACTAATTTCCCTTTTGCAGTCCAGTGTATAATTGGGTCGGGTTTGGGTTATGATGAATCTACTGATGATTTTGTAGCTCTTTTTATGGTTTATGCTCAGCTAAACATTGAAGTTGAATTTAAAATTGAAATTCAAGTTTGGATTTATGGGTTGAAATCAAATATTTGGAGAAAGACTAAGAATTTCCCCTACCTTGTATACAAAATGGGTAGTGTTCAAGGTGTTACTGAAATTGGTTATTTTAGCACATATGGAAGTCTGCACTGGTTATTGAATATTTTCAGGAACAACAAATGGCAATTGGATATTGTGGCGTTTGATATTAGAAAAGAGACTTTCTCTTTAGTGCCTCAACCTTTTTGCCCAATCAACTCAATGGAAGGAGTTTCAATAAAATTGCATGTTTTAGAAGATTGTCTTTGCATTAGCTATTTCTCTCGTTCTATTCTGCCGGAGGCTTATTTATATATCAGGGAGAAGGATGGATTCAATATGTTTACTTGGAGAAAGTTATACTATGTTACAGAACCCTTATTCCTTGATATATGTTGGTTTAAATCTGTGAGAGTTTTGGGATATTCAAAGAGCAGAAATAAGGTTCTGCTTGATATGGGTATGGCTGATATGGTTTCATATGATCTTAAAGAAAAGAGTTTTGGGAAGCTTAAAATAGATAAATATTCTACTTGTAATGCTCCAATTCTTTGTCTTGAAAGCCTTGTGTCAGTACGTGGTAGTGCATAGTTGTTGAAACACCATCAAAATAGCATTTATAGATTATAGTTTTTTTTTTCTTGTCTTAGTAGAAGTAACTGCTTATATTGGTCCTAAGTGCTATGGTCCTAATACGTTACCGCCAAGAGTAATATCTACAACTTTTGAATGGTACACACAGGGATTATGATAGAGGAAGAACACCATCAAGTACAACTGTGGGTCTTGCAGTGAATTAGCAAAGGTTTTATATCCTCAGATCAGCCTTTCATTGTGTGATGTGGGTGCTATTTTGGAGCAGAGTTTGTATGTTGTTAAGTTGTTCTACCCAGTTTTGAATATAAAAGGTTCAGTTTTTTGCTCAGATTGTATTTTAATATGGAAAGTTTTGAATTGTTTCTTTACTGTTTATTTAATTGACATTCATTTTCAAGATGTGATAAGACTAGCCACATTGCCTTGATGAACCGATTTTTACTCAGTATTGAGATCTCGTGTAAATGAAGCCGGCTTTTCTTTATTTGAATAGATTGCCTTGTCTATTTTGTCTGTGTTTGCCTAGAAGGCTTTTATACACCTGGCCACTTATGTTATATTGTTGAGATAAAGCCCTTCCGGTATGTGTAGATGTGTTATTAGTTTGAGTTTCCTTTTCTCTAATAAAAAAGGGCGGCCCGATGCACTACGCATCCCCGCAAGCGAGGATCCGGGAAGGAGTCCCACCATAAAAGGTGTACTGGGGCAAGTATTCCCCTGCCAATTTTTTGACAAGAGGCTGCTTCTAAGACTCCAACACGTGACCTCTTGGTCACACGACAACAACGTTTACTGTTGCGCCAATATTAAGAAGAAAACTCATTGACTACAACATTGTTGTTATTCTTGTTTTATTTACTTTATAAGTAAATTTTCACACTTTATTAATGTCGTTTACTGGGACAAAAAACTCATTGATGTGAATAGAATGAATTGCATGAATTTCCATTTCTCTAATATTAAGAAGAAAACTCATTGACTACAACATTCTTGTTATTCTTGTTTTATTTACTTAGTAAGTAAATTTTCACACTTTATTAGAAAAGATGACTTTGAATTTCCACTCCAGCAAAGACTCGTCTTCATACAACTGACTAGTTTGTTCATGTTTTTCATCTCCTAAGATCAAGTGATTCATAGTTATAAATCACTTGTATCTTAAACATTGGTGAAATATATATTGCCTATTTTAGTAGCTGAATTTATATTTCTCGTTATTTGGTTCTGTTCTGTTCTCAATTCTTATTTTTTAGTTTCACAAGTGAGCTATGGTTTCCCAGCAGTATAATATCACAAGTTGGAGACTATTATGTGGTGAAGTACGACTCAGTTGGAGACAGTTTGGGAGAGCCATTGATAGAGAAGGTGAACAAGTTTTTGTTGCTGCAATCAAAATGTTGAGTGGCCTGGGAAGATGGTTATCTTTGTACCTTGTTATTATGTGATGGTTTGATTTGCAAGTCTTTGTAAACACCTATGATGCACTGAAACTCATTATGACCTAGGATGGTCGGACAAAGATATTACTACAGCCTTCAAGAAGTACTGATAGCGTATGTCAATGGCTTTGATGGATTTTTATGTCAACAAACTGTGTTTAGATTCTTCAGTCATTGTGAATCGCCATGTGCTTCTTGGACTAAGCTTGAAGAGGCACCTCATTACAAGAGGTGCAGTTATTTTATTTCTGTCATCCAAGTGTCTAGTTAAATTGGATACAAGTATACCAAATCATTATATGATATATCAATTCTAGACACATAACTCAAAAGTTTTGCTTTGTAGGAATATTTATTACCCATCACAATAAACTCCAAAGTTATTGAAATAGAACTTTCTCGTCGTATTGAAATAACATTTTGTTCTAGAGTCCAGTAGCTTGTAAAATTTAGACATGAGATCATATGGTCAGAAATTTTATTGTGAGAAAAATCAAGGTAGCTTAATTGCTTCAGCTTGCAAAGTTCAATTCAGATTTCCTGTTGCAATTATTATAGCTAAGGTCTAACACTAGTAGCTAAGGGCCATAAAAAAATGCATCTTGTAGCCTATTTTTGGATACCTTGACTACTTGAATGGATGTAGATCTTAAATGATCCAACTTTAGCTCTACATCCATTCAAGTAGTCAAGCTATCCAAAAGTAGGCTACAAGGATCATTGAACTATGCATTTTTTTATGGCTCTGAGCTACTATTGTTAGACCTTAGCTATAATAATTTGCAACGGAAAATCCCAATTGAACTTTGCAAGCGGAAACAATTAAGCTATCTTGATATTTCTCACAATAGAATTTTTTGCTATATGATCTTATGTCTAAATTTTACTATCTATTGGACTCTAGAACAAACTGTTACTTAAATACCATCAGAAACTGTTGTTTCAATTTAGGATTTAACTTCTAGGGTTTCTCAATCTATGAAGAAATTGGGGGAAAACCCTAAATTGAATAGGTGATCGATTATTGATGGAAAGTGAGACATTTTATATGAAAGAAAAAAAAAACTGGACAAAAATACCCTCTGCTACGTCAGCTCAGTTGACGGGGTTAGCTGTTTTTTCGCGTTTTGGTTAACGGTCTTAAACACAATCCCCATTTTGACAAAAGAAAAAGCACAGATCCTTCTTTGTCAATAAGTGAAACCACAGGTTTTTTTTTTGGAATTTACCCTTAAATTAACTGCAACATTAACATGTGTTTGTTTTGTCTGGCGTTCTTGAATGAAATTTGATGAGCTATATTTATCAAACAAAGCAAGTAGATGGTTTGTTGAATGCAAATATGATAGAATCTCTATAAGTTGTTATCTTTTGTTCATCTTGTTCATTTTGAAGTCTCTGTTTTTTTGTTATTTGACAAGTCAAGTTTAGTGTCCCATTTCGTGGACGTGTGAACTGATTTATTTTGTAGTTAGTTCTTATTTTCTTTAGTATCCAATTGGAGGTTGCTCAAGACACTTTTTGGTTGGCTTTTCTCTCTATTGAAGTTACTATGTACCTTAGGATTCGAAACTCCAGATGAGCGATTTGAGGCCCCAATCTTAACTGGTGACTATATCCATTATGTGACAAATTACTTTACAGATTTAACAACCCATTATGTGGAGTTACTATATATGTTTTCTCTTAAGAACATTTGATAAAATGAAAAGATAAGAATATTTGATTGATTGACTACTTGTGTATTGATTTATTTCTTTTTTTCTTTTGTTGTAGTTTTTGTATAATTTGATTGGTTTTGAAAGTAATTCTTATGTTTTAAAATAAGATAAATGCAGAATATGATTAAACATGTACTTTGTTTGTGAGGTTGAGCTTGAGGAGACAGAGGTGGTTTAAGTTGATGGTTTTCTGTCACTCACTTCTTATTGTCTCTGCTCATCATTATATGTCATCAAACACTCACATTCTTTCATTGTGTCCATTTTGGATCGAATTCAAAGTGGCCATTCTTATCTTCAAGCTGTTATTGAATGCTTGTATGATGGGCTTCTTCCTTCAGTTGGAGACCATATATGGATATCAATGTTCTCAAATTACATAATATTTTTAGAGTATGATAATTTCTACATAACTTTTTTAACTCTGTTGACAAGTTTTTTTTATTGAGCTGAATTGGGGAAATAAAAAGTTACTGACTTGAGGCTAGAATTTGGCATATCAATTGATGCTTTGTATTTCGATGCTGTTATACTCAGCACAATATAATTTGGTGATATATTTCTGAATTGTTAGTTAGTTAATTAATACTTCAAATTTGAACTATTAGTTAGTTAGTTAATATTTCAAATTTTATGACTGATGCTATTTTAATCCTATTTTATGCTCATATACAACTTTTCTAACAATATATTTTGTTTTTTGTACACAAAGAAGGCTCAAGGTCTGGGGAAAAAAAGGAAAAGGACACAAAAATTAAGAACAAATGACTCCGATCCTCTTCGGTCATGTGAGAGGACACCCAAACTCATGTTGGCGCGAAGTTCGCCAACCAACAGTAGTCCAATCTCTATCTCTTACTTCTCTACAACGAAGAATAAGCCACGAGAAAGGGTGATGAATTTTCACAGTACCAGTCAAGAATTGAAGTACAACTCTAGAATCGATTTCCAAAGACTGAAATAAAGGCTTAGAGCAGCAGTACAGTACCCAATATTAGCACAGAAGCCCCCTTGCCAAATTCCATGCTCCGCTCCGATTACAACGTTATCTTAAACTTGAGGACTTTTCACACTTTTGATTGCTGAAGACATAATCACTTCACAGATGTTGTAAGCATACTATAGGCAAAACATGGGATCATACTGGATTACAATCACTTACATCCAACTAAGTTTTTCTTGTTCCAGGCATTAGTTAATTTTTTTTTCATCAATATTTACTTGAAAAAATAGAAAATTGAGCAATGTAAGGATAGCTTTGTATGGGATGCAGTTATTCAATTTATGTCATTCAAAGGTCTACTTAAACATAACTAGTCTGTTCATATGTTCAGAAAAGTGTTTCTTGTTAAAGTATGTTGAAACTCCTCATTTCAACAAGTTGGAGCGGTCTGTTTTATACATGACAATATGCAAATGTTAAAGAGCTTGATGAAGAAAAGGCTCGTTTGAAGAGGTGCGATTGTCCAAATTGTCCGTGTCATCAAAGGATCTAGTTAAACTGATTAAGGATAACTAATATTTATGTAAAAAACTGATGGAATAAGAGGATGAAAAAGTAAAAAATTGCCATTGAAAGACCTTCAAAAGTCGTCTTTCATAATAGAATCAATGAATGTTCAATTACGGCTGTAAATGAGCTGAGCCGCTCA
Source organism: Euphorbia lathyris (assembly GCF_963576675.1). Taxonomy (NCBI): domain Eukaryota; kingdom Viridiplantae; phylum Streptophyta; class Magnoliopsida; order Malpighiales; family Euphorbiaceae; genus Euphorbia; species Euphorbia lathyris. The sequence continues at coordinate 96,236,555 of NC_088912.1, read as the reverse complement.
TGAAGCTTGGTTCGCTCAGTTCGATTTGTAAACAAGCCGCTCGTGATCACGATTTACTGATTCAGTTTGTAAACGAGCCGAGTTTGAGCAGGCCAAAGCTCGCAAGCACGATTAGAATATTTATGAACAAAATTTAGTTTTGTAGAAAACTATATAGTTTTGTGTTAGTTCACAAATATCTAAATTTAATATCATTTCATTTGCTATTAGATGATTTCGTTCACAAACATAATAAATAAATAATAAACGAACTATTTGTAAGCATCTTGTTTATTTATTCACGAACTTTGTGTGTGAGTTTGTTTATGTACACGATTAAAGAGTTATTTGCTAGCAAACTTCACAAATATAATTAACGATTTACTCATAAACAATTAATGATTAGATAATTTTCTTAATGAACCAAGTCCAAAGATGATTTTGGACTTGAAACAAGCTCGAAGCTCGGCTCGAGCTCGTTGAGCAAGCCAAAACTCGGCTCGAGCTCGAGTTCGTTAATTTTATAGCAAGCTTGGCTCAGGCTCGAGCTTGCTAATTTTATAACGAGCCGAACTTGAGCAGGTTAAAAGCTCGGCTCAGCTGGATTACACCCTTATGTTCAGCACAAATATTACTTTGCATTTGGGCTCAAATCAAATTACAAGCTCAATCTTCTTGACCATGAAAGGGTAATAATAAAAATGTTTTTACCACACAGATTTACTGCTAGCAAAACGACATAGTTTTACCCTCAGGGGTTTAGTTTTACTCTCTTCTCTTTATAGGGTTTTGCTTTTCTTCTTCGTGACTTTCTCAACTTCATCTGCTGGAATTGGAATTGCATTGCTCGTCGTAGCTTCTCTCGACTCTTGAAAAAGGTGAGCTTTCTCAGTTTCACATCTTGATTTTCAGTTATCATGTTTCATTCTATCTGCAAAACGCTTCTTCATTCTAGAAATCGTTACACTGTCACACCTCATAATCCATCAATTGTGGTTCCATTAATACTCAGATACTTTTCCATTGATGCTGATAATCGACACTCTTTTACTCTTTCTTACCTCACTGAAACATGTGGCCTATCTCCCAAATCTGCTCTTTCAGCTTCTAAAATTGTCGAATTTAAATCCTAAGAGCAGCCTGATTCTGTTTTATCCTCCTTCCAAAAGTTTGGATTCTCCAAAATCCAAATCTCTCAAATGATCACAAAGTTCCCAAAAATCCTATGTTGCCATCCAGAGAATACCATTTCCCCCAAACTTGAGTTCTTCCTCTCTAGAGGAGCTTCAACCCCTGAACTTGTAAAAATCTTCACTGCCAACCCCAGGATCTTGGAAAGCAGCTTAGAAAATCAATTAGTTCATACTTTTAATATTTTAAGTGAGTTGTTCCAATCCAAAGACAAAGCCATTGAAGCCATGAAACGGAATCCTATGGCTCTATGTCTTAATCCTGAAACACGTCTGACACCTAATATCAACACTTTAAGAGAAAATGGAGTGCCTGCATCAAATATATTTTGGCTAATTCGTAAACATTGGATATGCATTGGATCAATTCCAGTCAAATTCAAAGAGATCTTGGAAGAAGTGAAGGAAATGGGATTCAATCCTCTGAAATTGAAGTTTGTTGAAGCAATCATGATATTGACACTAGTGAGCAAATCAAAGAGGGATGCAAGGGTTGAGGTTTATAAGAGGTGGGGTTGGTCTGATAAAGATATCAGTAATGCCTTCAAAAAGTTTCCAATGTGTATGGCATACTCAGAGGATAAGATAATGGCTGCAATGAATTTTTATGTCAACAAAATGGGGTTAGAGTCTTCAGTCATTATGAATTGCCCTCTGCTACTCGGATATAGCTTGAAGAAGAGACTCATTCCAAGAGGTGCAGTTATTCAATTTCTTTCATCCAAGGGTCTAGTTAAATTGGATTCAAGCATAGCTACTCTGTTCATATGTCCGGAGATGCGGTTCTTGAAAAAATATGTGAAGTGTCATAAGGAAGCTCCTCATTTGATTAATTTGTATAACTGTAAGTTAAATCTTTCTGAGACAAGGAAATCTGGAAAAGATGAAGAATAACATGGATATGTCGGAATCAAGATGTGTTTGCTCTCTCTCGTCAAAGAGAACAACTAAGTTGACTTACCAAATGTAATTGCAAAGTTACCTATCTAATTAAATTGACTTACCTGATGTTCTGTTTTACAGCCTATGGCTCTGCACCCTATTTTCGTGAATGAATGTTCCTATGCATACCCAGATTTCTCATGCCTAAAATTCCTTCAATTCCATCTTAATTGATTGTGGATCATAACTTTTGCAAATTCAATATGCTATGCTATGTCAATTAAATTTTTACACACATACACAATCTCTTTGTCTGTATCATTTATTTTATCGTTTATTCGTTGTTTCATGGATTCCAAAGAAGTATGGTCCTTGCAGAATTTCCACTGTGTACTTCAATTTGCCTGAGGTTCAGAAGCCACTACATGTTTCACCAGAATTTCCACCTTCAAAATGGGAACCTGCAGGTAGGAAATTCTACAAAAAACAAAAGAAAAATTATAGTTGATTTGTTATCTTCTTTTAGAGTTTGTGCAAACATTAGTGACTTTGAATCATGAAACCAGAATCTGTTGAAGGACTGAAATTTCTGCATAATTGCTTGTCATTCATTGCAGATTATATAAATTTTTTTTTACCACCTTCTTAGATTGGCAATGCATTTTCAACATATGCCTTTTATCATTTGAAAGATATTCTGTTTAGTCTCTGAAGCAGTGTTCCAATATGTAGTAAAAGGGTACAAATATGGAGATCCCACAGAAGACAGTAGGCTTACGGCCCTTGCAGCCCAAAATGAAGGAGATCATAGAAAATTTTACGTTTTTTTGCATGTTTTTGCCTATTTTGCATTTTGTGCTTGTCACTTATTCTTTATTGATGATGATGGATAGGACGATTTGGTGAAATCTTGATTGATTAGAGAAGATAGAAAAATTTTAATTTGCAAAATGTTGCATATAAGAATTGCATAATTTTGTTTAGCCTGCTTGAAGTTTGATGAATTAGTGATATTATAATGTGGAATGTGTTTGCTTCCAGCAATGAATGAAGTTATGCTGTGAATACCAATTAGAAGGATTCTCCTGTTACTGTGCTAGATGTTTATCCTGAGCTCATAAAATCAAGACTTCCTATATGGATTTTCAGGTATCTTCGCCCGCTGCAGCAGAGTTACTTTGTTTTTTTTTATTTTTATGATGTTCATTTAGAGGGCGAGCCTTGGCGCAACGGTAAACGTTGTTGTCGTGTGACCAAGAGGTTACGGGTTCGAGTCTTAGTATCATGTAACTGCATTTAATTACCATTATGTTATGAGTGTATTTCTGTTATGATGCTATTTTGTTTTCTAGCTAGTTTGTTATGCCAGCTGGCATTCTTGATAGTTATCTTGTAACCGTTTGGCCTTTTATAGGAGGTCATGCTCATTGAGCAACCTTATCAATAGAATCATCTACTTATTCCTCCTAAATTCTCTTCTTCTCCTATCTTCTTCCTCTCTAAATTCTAGATCGGAATCAGCAGAACTCAGGTTCTGACATTGGTATCAGAGACGACGGTTCCTCCGGCCGTTTATGGTCCATCCGCAGACAAGAGCAACAACAACACGAATTCATATGGAAGAAATTACAAAGCAGTTGAAAGCACTGAGTGCTGAACTGACAGAGCAAAGATCGTCGACGGAGACGAAGTTGTCGGAATTGCAAATTCAGATTTCCGATGAACAGAGGGTTCAAAACCAGAGGACCAAAGCTCTGTTAACTGAGCAGACTCAGATTCGGAAGGAACAATCTGCAATGCATCAATCCCTACTCACTTCTCACAAAAACTTAGAAACTCTTGTTCAGAAAACCATCGCCGCCATTTCCAAGATGGTGGAACCTCATTCTGAATCGATTTCGATTCCACTAAAAACCCATGTTAACCATTTCAAAGAGAAGAGTGCCTTATCTGGTTCTGACGGAATACTTGGGCCAACTCCGTCCGGAGGATTTACAGGTTTCACTCCGTCGGGATATTATGCCGGCGAAAACTCTGGTAGTAAGGTAACGGTACCGGTCAATAAAATGTTACCGCGATGCGAGTTACCTCCATTTGATGGAACTGAAGCAGATATCTGGGCGAGCAAATGCAGCAAATATTTCCAGATATTTGAAGTTAGCAAGGAGAAACGAGTAGATCTGGCTGGATTGTTTATGCAGGGACGTGCGGAGAAATGGTACCGGAATTGGAAACGTGGTCATCCGACAGTAACTTGGCCGGAATTTGTTGATGAGGTGAGCAAACGATTTCCAGACACCGCAGTGCGTGATGCTGTGGAACAATTACTTAAGCTACGCCAGATTACAACGGTGGATGCATTCCAGGATAAATTTGAGGAAATGAAGCTCCGCCTGGATAAATTTTTACTGTAAGGGATTCATCGCTGGCCTCAAACCAGAATTGCAAACTTCAGTAAGATCCTTCAAACCTGTAACCTTATACGATGCAATTCAACAAGCTAAGTTTCAGGAATTACATGTTCAAGCCATGATGGAAGTCCTGAAACCTAAGCCTACCTTTCGATCACCCATCCAAAATAAGCCCTGGTCACCTACTACACCTTCTAAGCCAAACACAACGCCTGTAGCTTCACACAAACTGCCTGAACCTAACCAACCAGTCACCACTCAACCTTCACCCCTGAAAAGAACTCCTGGAGTTTGTTGGCGTTGTGGAGATAAGTATTTTCCAGGCCATACTTGCACCACTAAGAAGTTGCACGCTATGGAAGCTTTGGAAGAGGAACCTGAGCCAACTAATGAGGAAATACAGGAGGCAGAGGAACCTTCCCCACCTTCACTAGATGAAGAGCAAATTTCCCTGTCCATTCATGCTCTTACTGGAGGAAGAACCAATGGAACCTTGAAACTAAAAGGGACTATGCAGAAGAAGGTTATTCACATCCTAATAGATAGTGGGAGCACCCATAGTTTTGTGGATGAGCACTTTGCCAAGGAGATTAAACTTCCACTACTCAAGGTCAAGCCTGCAGCAGTCACCATTGCAGATGGAAGGAAACTGACAGTACAATACAAATGCAATGACTGTTCCTGGACAATGCATCACACCAGGTTTCTTTTTACTTTACGAGTACTAGAATTAGGGGAATATGATTTGATTTTGGGAGCTGATTGGATGAGAGCTCATACCCCTGTGACATTTGATTTTGACAACAATAGGTTAATTGTATGTAAGGATAAGAAAGAAGTGGAACTTAAGGGCATGGAGGTTGAGGAGATGTCCATTAAGCAGATGACTCTTAAGTCAATGAACAAACTCATCACTAAATGTTGGAAAGGTGTGGCTTCCACCCTGTTCCTAATGCAACTTAGTGAGGAAAATGCTCTTTCACCAAACACTTTAACCACCAACCCACCTGAACCCTTACCACCTGCACCACCAGCTTATATACCCTTACTACACCAATACAAAGCCTTGTTTCTAACTCCTACAGCCTTACCTCCACAAAGATCCCATGATCATTCAATACCTCTAAAAATTAATGAACCAGTCAATGTCAGGCCTTACAGATATTCATTTCATCAGAAAAATGAAATAGAGAGATTAATAGCTGAAATGCTTACCTTTGGTGTTATTCAGCCTAGTACAAGCCCTTATGCTTCCCCAGTTTTACTTGTTAAGAAAAAGGAGGGAACCTGGTGGTTCTGTGTTGATTATAGGGAGCTTAACAAGCATACTATAAAGGACAAATTCCCCATACCTATAATTCAGGAGCTTATTGATGAACTACAAGGGGCCACAGTGTTTACTAAGCTCGACCTACGAGCTGGTTATCATCAGATTCGTATGCGAATGGAGGATGTTCCTAAAACAGCCTTTAAGACACACTCGGGACACTATGAGTTCCTAGTGATGCCTTTTGGGCTCACAAATGCACCAGCTACTTTTCAATCACTATTGAATACTATATTTCAGCCCTATCTTTGCAGGTTTATCTTGGTTTTCTTTGATGATATTCTCATCTTTAGCAAGATAGAGGCAGAGCATCTTCAACACCTAGAGCTTACATTTCAGCTGCTGTCTCAGCACCAACTCTTCGCAAAGGGGTCTAAGTGTGATATAGCTGTGCCTTCGGTCTCTTATCTAGGCCACATCATTTCTGCTGTCGAAGTGTCCACAGACCCAGGAAAAATTGTTGCCATGACTGAATGGCCAATGCCAACTACTCTCAAGGGCCTTAGAGGGTTTCTGGGTCTCACCGGTTACTACAGACGATTCATTAAGGGGTATGGCCTCATAAGTAAACCCTTAACAGACTTGCTCAAGAAAGATCAATTTCACTGGACCACTTCTGCTACAGAAGCATTTTTAGAGCTTAAGCAGCTCATGTCTCAAGCCCATGTGTTAGCTCTCCCTGACTTCACCAAGACCTTTGTGCTCGAGTGTGATGCAAGTGGCTCAGAAATAGGAGCCGTGCTCATGCAACACGAGCGACCCATCTGCTTTCTCTCTAAAAAGCTCAGCCCTAGACACGAATCCCTTTCTGCATATGAACGGGAACTGCTGGCCATAGTACAAGCTTGCACCACTTGGCGCCACTACCTCGAATCTTCCCTGGTTATCATAAAAACAGATCATGACAGCATAAAACATCTCCTTGAGCAGAAGCTACACACATATTTGCAGCAAAAAGGTATATCCAAACTACTTGGATTGGATTATACAATTCAATACAAACGGGGGCAAGAAAATAAAGTGGCTGATGCCCTCTCTCGACAAATGGAAGACAACATGGCACTCCAGGCCATTAGTCTGGTAATTCCTACTTGGCTGGAGGAGGTCCAAGCTTCTTATGAACATGATACAACTGCTCAAGTATTGCTGCAACAGCTGTTGGTTCAACCTCAAGGGAAACCACCCTATTCCTTACATAATGGCATTCTTAAGTATCATGATAGGATCTATATTGGGGCATCTACGGAGCTACGATCTAAGATTGTGTCCACTTGTTACAACTCTCCAGTTGGGGGACATTCTGGGGTTAAAGGCACCCTCACCAAACTACAACATCAGTTCTACTGGCCAAGAATGAAGGCAGAGATTATAAAATGGATCTCATCCTGTGACACTTGCTTAAGATGTAAGGTGGATCATGCTGCCTATCCAGGCCTGTTACAACCACTTCCAATTCCTCGGAATGCATGGCAAGAGATCTCTATGGACTTTATTGAGAAATTACCTAAGTCAAGGGGGTTTGATACTATATTGGTGGTGATAGATCGCTTCACTAAGTCTGGCCACTTCATTCCCCTTTCTCATCCTTTTAATGCCTTAAAGGTTGCTCAAGTCTTCTTAGACTCGGTATTCAAACTCCATGGTATGCCTCAGTCCATCATCTCGGATAGAGACAAGATTTTCACAGGCACCTTCTGGAAGGAGTTAATGAAGTTACTTGGCACTCAACTGAGGTTCAGTAGTGCCTACCACCCTCAAACAGACGATCAAACAGAGGGATTGAACCAATGCCTAGAGGGATACCTACGCAACATGTGTTTCCTAAATCCAAAAAAATGGTATGACTGGCTGAGCCTAGCAGAATATTGGTACAACACCAGTTATCACAGCTCCATTAAAATGAGCCCCTTTCAAGCCTTATATGGGATCTCTCCTCAACTCCCTATTGCTATAGCTCCTGAAACTACACAGGTGGCGGCTGTTGAAGCCTTCCTCACTGACAGGGAGCAAATGAATAGTTATCTGAAATCCTGTCTTGCTGCTGCTCAGAATAGAATGAAACAGACGGCTGACAAGCACCGCTCTGACAGATCCTTTCAAGTGGGAGACATGGTTTTTCTTAAAATACAGCCCTATCGACAGTTGACCTTACTATGGTCCCTATTTGATTGTAGAAAAGATTGGTCAGGTGGCTTACAAGTTGCAACTTCCCCCAAATTGCAAACTTCATCCTGTATTCCACGTTTCTCTTCTTAAGAAACAGCTACATCCTGAAATTCCTGTTTTCACTACCCTACCACCAGTCATGGACACTGATTACATTATCACTCCTAGCAAGGTTATTAACACTAGAACATCGTTCATAAATGATCAACCCACTCCACAGCTTCTAATTCGTTGGTCAGGGTTTTCAGCAGTGGATGCTACGTGGGAGGATGAACAAGCCATTCGTCGCCAATTCCCTGAATTTTATCATTCTTGGGGACAAGAATGCGCAAAAGGGGAGGGAATTGTTACATATCAGAGAAAGAATAAATCAGGCATTAGTATTATGTAACTGCATTTAATTACCATTATGTTATGAGTGTATTTCTGTTATGATGCTATTTTGTATTCTAGCTAGTTTGTTATGCCAGCTGGCATTCTTGATAGTTATCTTGTAACCGTTTGGCCTTTTATAGCAGGTCATGCTCATTGAGCAACTTTATCAATAGAATCATCTACTTATTCCTCCTAAATCCTCTTCTTCTCCTATCTTCTTCCTCTCTAAATTCTAGATCGGAATCAGCAGAACTCAGGTTGTGACATTTTCTTTCCATATACTTTCTATATTTGGTTATGACTCTTGATATTGTTATTTAGATCAGGGTTAAGATTAATCTTATTTAAATTAGAATAGTGGTTGAGATTAATTAAACATTTATTTTACAGAAAACAGTAACAAATAAAAAAACCGTACTGAAAACCCTCAGGCGCGGGTTGATCCAGACTCTGATGCGCACAAGGCGAGAGCCTTTTGTACAGCCTCGCTTTCTGCATTCAATGCTCAAGACCTAGAGCCTTGAGTGAGGTGCGCCTTTAACAACTATGGGAACGAGGAAATTGGACTTTGAAGTCACAGTTTGTGCAAGCATTCATAGCATTGACAGAAGCGAACAAATCGAACAGGGATCATATTGATTTTTTGATATGGAATTTGGTACTTATCACTTATGCAGCAACATCAACTTTTAGTTTTGGGATTTGAGATTTGTGCAATTCCAGAATGATAGATATCTTCTATTTTGTTCTTGGCTAGTATGAAAGGCATCTTCTATTGCAGACAAATCTGCATGTATATCAAAATGTGCCTGAATTCAAATTAAATTCAAGTTGTCATATGTGATTGAGATTTGGGATTATGATAGTTTGTGCATAACTTCTTAACTTTTGGCTCATTGTATTCATGTCACACGCTGCATTTTTTGGTATTTGATATTTTTAATTGAGTGGAATTCAGAATGTCATGTACTTTGTTATTGGGCCTAATACATCACCGGCTCTCTGAACTTGTCTATAAAAGTAGATTGACTCCCTAAACTTTGTAGGTATCTTACCAGCTTATTGAACTTGATTATTTCGTATCACCAACTTCCTGAACTTGTCCTCCCTGAACTTTATAAGTGTCTCACTAACTCTTTGAACTTGCTTATTCCGTAACAACTAAATACAAAAACCATAATACTAACTCTCACTTCTCATCCATTCGATCCCTCAAACGTGCAACACTAACTCTTATAATAGGTTAAAAGGTAGAAGAGAAAAAATTACCTCTCGAATAGATGATGTATTTTTAGAATATATTTTTAATACGTTTTTGCATTTAGTTGTTACGGAATAAGCAAATTTAGGGAATTGGTGAGACACTTATAAAGTTCAGGGAGCTAATCTAATTTTATAGACAAGTTCAGGGAATTGGTGATACGAAATAATCAAATTCAAGAAGCTAGTGAGACACTTGCAAAGTTTAGGGAGCTGATGATGATTGTATCCGGCCTTGTTATTGAGTTGAGGACTGAATTTTGGGTTACGTTTCTTCAGTCATTGTGAATTGCCCTGCATGACTTGGATATAGCTTGAAGAAGAGGTTCATTTGAAGAGTTGCAATTATTCAATTTGAGTCATTAAATTGGATTCAAGCTTCTCTAATGTTGTGAGAAATGTTTAGACGGACAAAGAAGTGTTTCTTGCAAAAAATTTGTGAGAAAGCTGGTCATTTAATTAACTTGTAAAACCAGAAGTACAATCTTTCTTATTCAAGGAAATCTGGTATGAGTAGATATTTTGTTTTGTTGAGAATTAGCATATCTTTCTTGGAAGATTATTCATTATTATTATTATTCAAAAGACTAGGCTGCATAACACGATCCGGGGTATCCATACCAATCAGTGGCGGACCCAAGAGCTAAAGGTCGGAGGGGCTAGACTGTAGGCAAAAAAAAATTTAAATATTACTTCAACATATTTATAAAAATTGATATGGTGCAAAAATACTCTAACATTTACATCTGGGAGCAATTTTACTCCTAACGTCTAAAATGGTGGAATTTTACCTCTAACGTTAAGAGCAATTTTAGCCCTAACATTGACAAGTTAGGTCAATTTTAGACTTCATTATACAACATACACATTTTGTTTGTTACTCTACACTAATTGCATATCCGTTTCCAGAAATTTATGCACCTTATTCCTAAATAAAATAAAAACAAACAACCGAAATTAAAGTAAATTAGAAATTAAACCCTAAATTAAAATCTCTAAATTAGAAATCCAATAATAAACCCTAAATTAGACATCTCTAAATTAGAAGTTCCTAAATTAGAAATCCCTAAATTAAAATCTAAATTAATTCTAATAGAATCTTTAAGTAAAGAACATATTAATAATAATCCCTTAATAATAAACCCTAATTTGAAATTATAAAACTAAAACTAGAATAGAAATAAAATAAAGAATGAGAAATACAAAATTTACTTGAAAATTGGAAGTTGGAAGTTAATTGAGAGAAAAATTGAGGACGATTGAAATTTAAAAATAAATATGGAGTAGTTTTGGAAATTTTTTCAAAAATTCCACCACTTCCCTATGCCTGTTGCGTGATTTACAACAGAGAGGAGAAGAAAAAGATAAGGTTTTTAAACCTTAATTTATTTGTTAAAGATGGAAAGAGCGCTTTTTATTTTTTTTAAAAACTAAAGGCACAAGAAGAACTTCTTCTTCAGCCGCCACCATGGCTGGAGGGGCTCCTGCCATGGCGGCCTCTGGAAAACCTCATTCCTAGGGTTTTCTGGTGGGACCAGAGGGTCGGCTGACCCTCCCCGTACCTTCTGGCTCCGCTCCTGATACCGATCCAGCCTGAGATTATCTTGTTGCAACGTGATCGCTCCCCGTCCATCGTAGACCTAGTGGGCTTGAGGTAAACAGAATCCCGCCTAGTGGATACAAGTCCGTCAATCAACAGGTGACACATATCCCTACACGCTTGTAACCACCTTAATCTGCTCAAACACATTATAAGTAGAGCGAGACAATTTCCAAGGTACACATTCAATCACTAAACTTATATTCACATCTTTAGTTTATCATTGTATTCAATCTCATATTATCCCTAAAAGTTTACTTAAACATCAAAACGGGTTAGCTGTTCTTCCACCCATTCTTTGATCATTTTCCTATCTTATTGCACGCTTGATCATGGATCAACATTATTAAGACACATCACATATATTTATTTGGAGTAGATAAACACTTTGGGTGTATTTTAAGATTAATAAAAGATAAAATCCCCCCCCAAAAAAATGAAATTAATTTCATATATAAATGATGTATCATTATGAGACAATTTAATGAGCTTTACTCTATTTGTTAAATATTTTGAGTACTTTTACCAAAATAATTTTTGAATAAAGTTAATGGGTGAATAAAATTTTCACAATAATTAGTTATTGTGTTTATCTAACATGTGCCTCATGGCAGAGGTTTATCTTTAATGATTATAATCATTAATTACCTTTTTCCAGTTCTTTTTTGGTACTAAGTATAGGGTAAATTATATCTATGGCCACTAAACTTTATCATTTTCACATTATGACCACTCAATTTCATATTTTCCCGATATGACCATTGAACTTTACACTTTTTAACACATGTGGCCATTTAACGCCTCAAAACGACCATTGAAAGCTAAAAATAAAAAATCCAAAGCCTTAATGATATTTTAAGGACATTAATTCTTGAAAAATTTCGTCTTGAGGTTATTTAGATGTTGCTTGGTTAGGAGAGAGAAAGTGAATTTTAATTATTTAGGTTTGTTGGCGGTAAGTAATTAAATTTTCTCTCACTAAAAATTCACTTTCTCTCTTGAGTCCTCATTCTAATAAAAAGCTTTAAGAGAGAAAGTGAATTTTTAGAGAGAGATTTTTTTTTTTTAGCTTTCAATGGTCGTTTTGAGGCGTTAAGTGGCCACAAGTGTTAAAAAGTGTAAAATTCAATGGTCATACTGGGAAGAAATGAAGTTGAGTGGTCATAATGTGAAAATGATAAAGTTCAGTGGCCATAGATGTAATTTACCTTATACTTACTACAAAAAAGAACCGCAAAAAGATAATTAATGATTATAATCATTAAAGATAAACCTGTGCCATGAGGCACAGGTTAGATAAACCGTTAATTATTTATTCATTAGTATTGAAGAGTAATTAATTATTAAATTAAGGGTTAATTCATCATAAAAGATATTAATTGAGTATTTTAATCATTACTCAGTTTTTAATCATTAGAATCAATTATATTCCACAGCCTCTTCTGCAGAGTATCTTTTTCTGCTTGTGACAACGCTGCCTCGTTGCCTGGGACTACGTAGCCTTTTTCAACAATATCCCAGACATCTTGACATCCGAGTAACGCCTTCATTCGAATACACCAACTTGAATAATTGGTTTTGGTGAGCTGAGGGTATTGATAAGGAAGTTTGAGACCGTCTGACATTTTTTATAGGGTCTGTTTTGCGGAAGACTGACTCTCGTAACGTGGCTCTGATACCACTTTGTTGAAATGGAGGGACTAAAATTGCTATTTAATAAGGATTGAAATTGTAACTTGTGAGGATTAATTTTATAATTTTGAGGACTTTTATTTTATGGACTAAAGGAAACTAAAATGGGACAAAAACAAAGAAAGTCTTTTTTATTAACTTCTCCTACACAAGTACAAAAATTACAAAATGAGAAGACAATTCACTCTAATTTATATTCATTTCTAGCATATCTTTCACCTCTCCATCTTTTGCATACAAATTGTTTATTTTGGTTTTTTCTTTTCTTTTTTCAAAGTAAAAGTATGGAGAGTCAATGTATGGTTCTCTTTTCATTTTTTAAAGTAAGAGTATGGAGGCATCAACTTAATATTTTTGTCTCCATCCATCACATCCATGTCTAACCCACACCTTATTTATTTATTTTATTTATTTATTCATAATTAAAAATTAAGTTTAATATTTTATTTTTAACATACCCCCTTAAACTTAATTTTTTGCGATTCCCAGTTGAGCTCTCAAATGATTGAACACATCGTATTTCAGCGGCTTCGTGAAAATATCAGCAATCTGATCTTGCGTCTTTACGTACTTCAGTGTCACCTCATTTTGCTCAATGCACTCCCGAATAAAATGATATCTCGTGTCAATGTGTTTGCTCCGGTCATAAAATACTGGATTTTTTTGCTAGTGCCAATGCGGATTTATTATCGATAAAAATTTCTGTTGGTTCACATTCTTCCATCTGAAATTCCTTTAACAATCTTCGGAGCCATATTGCATGACAGACACATGATGCTGCAGCGACATATTCAGCTTCACAGGTAGATAACGTCACAATCGCTTGCTTCTTCGAACTCCACGTAAATGTAGTATCACCCAAAAAAAAAAATACAAAACCAGTTGTACTTTTTCGGTCATCCTTGTCACCGGACCAGTCACTATCACTATACCCAACTAATTCGAAATCGTCAGTTTTTGAATAATGTAATCTCAAATTAGTTGTACCTTTCACGTAACGGAGAATTCTTTTTGCTGCATTCCAATGTGACACCGTTGGGGCTTCCATGTATCGACTTACTAAGCCGACTGCATAGAGAATATCCAGTCTCGTGCATGTCAAATATCTGAGACTTCCGACCAAGCTTCGGAATAATGTTGGGTTGACTCTGTCTCCACCTTCATCTTTTGTCAACTTGATTCCACATTCAACTGGCGTGCTGACGGAATTGCAATCTACCATCTTGAACTTTTTCAAGATCTCCTTTGCAAAACCACTTTGAGAAATAAAAATTCCGTCGTCATTCTGCTTCACTTCAATGCCAAGATAATATGACATTAGACCAATGTCAGCCATCTCGAACTCACGAGCCATTGTCTTCTTGAACTCCTCAAACATCTTAGGATTGTTCCCTGTAAAAATGAGATCCTCCACATACAAACAAACAAGTAACATATCTCCATTTTTCACCTTTGCATACAGGGCATATTCATGTGGGCATTTAACAAACCCATTTTCTTGAAAATATTTATCAATGCGACTGTTCCAGGCTCGTGGTGCTTGCTTAAGACCATAAAGTGCCTTTTTCAATTTTAGCACTTTATTTTCTTGACCTTTCATAACATACCCAGGTGGTTGCTGGATATAAATTTCCTCTTCTAGATGTCCATTGAGTAATGCGGATTTCACTTCCATTTGATGGATTCTCCACCCGTGTTGAGCAGCTACAGAAATTACCAGTCTGATACTCTCCATTCTGGCAACAGGAGCAAAAACTTCATTGTAGTCGATTCCGGATCGTTGACTGAACCCTTTCGCCACAAATCTTGCTTTATGTCGGACAATTTCACCGTTTGCATCTTTCTTTGCTTTGAACACCCATTTAACTCCAATGGGTTTTTGACCGACCGGAAGTGATGTCAGCTCCCATGTTTTATTTTTCTCGATCGAATGAATCTCCTCTTCCATGGCTTTTCTCCATTTTTCATCTTTTATTGCTTCTTCTGGATCTGTTGGTTCATCATTAACAAAATGACAATAAAGAGTTAATTCATCATCGAGATTTGTTGTTACATTATAGAGATCTTTAATATGTATGAATTTTTTAGGCTTTTCGGGCGGATGTTCATCTGAACTGTCTTCATTACTCGAGGACGAAGTCGAACTAGATGAGCTTGCTAATGTCGAACTGGTTACTGGTGTTGTGGCTGCGACTGTGGCTGGTTCTTCCTGATCATTGTCTTCATCCATGAAAGGATAAAAACTGTAGTTGTTTTCTTTTTCACCGGTCCAGTCCCAAACTACTTCTTCATCAATGGTGACATCTCGACTGATGATGATTTTCTGAGTCTGAGGATTGAACATTTTGTACCCTTTGGAATGTTCTGAATAGCCCACAAACAAATATTTCTTACTTTTATCGCCTGGCTTCTTGCGTTCTTCATCCGGTACATGGACATGAGCAACGCTGCCAAAAACACGTAAATGAAAAATACTGGGTTTTATTCCGCTCCATGCTTCTTGTGGAGTTTGATCCCAAACACTGATAGTTGGCGATCTATTCAACAGGTAGACAGCAGAGTCTACTGCTTCGGCCCATAACTCATTCGGTAAATTTTTGCTTTTTAACATGCTCCTCACCATGTTGAGCACTGTTCTGTTCTTTCTTTCTACTACGCCATTTTGCTGAGGTGATCTGGGGACTGAAAGGAAATGACGGATTCCATGCTTTTCACAAAATTGCTTGAAAGAGATGGACATGTATTCACCGCCTCTGTCTGCTCTGAGTGCTTTAATAAAATGGCCACTTTCTTTCTCCACTTAGACTTTGAAGTTTTTTAAATGTTTCAAAAACTTCTGTTTTTTCCTTCAAAAATTACACCCAAGTTTTTCTACTATAATCATCAATGAAAAGTAGAAAATATTTATTTTTACCCAGGGAGTGTGGAGTGATCGGTCCACACACGTCTGTGTGAACTAGCTCAAGTGGCGCCTTTGCTCTTGACATGGACTCCGCAGATGCCAAAGCGAAGGAGGACTTTGCACACAAGCTTTCAAACATTTGGCCACGTCCGTTTGAGTGTTAATTGTGAACATTCTGTTTTTCGCCATGGGTACTCGTGCAATCAACTCCTTTTTCTCATTCAACAGGAGTAGTTTCCGATCCACCATGTGAACTTCATAATTTTTCTCCAGTAATTGTCCCAAACTCAAAATATTGCTTTTCATGTTAGGAACATAATAAACATTATCAATAAACTGGTGAGCGCCATTTTTAAGCCGAATAAGAATTGTTCCTTTGCCTGTAATAGGAACCTTGGAGGAATCTCCAAATACAACATTCCCGCGAACAGATTCATAAAGTTCCACGAACATCTTCTTGTCACCACACATATGGTTACTTGCCGCATTGTCAAGATACCATATATTATTTTCGCGAGTTTCTTCACCTTCGTAGGTAAGTAACACAGTGCCAGTTACTTCCTCATCTTGAATATTATTGGCAGTCTCCTCTACCTCCTTAGGTGGCCTCCAACATTCTACCGTGTAGTGACCATACTTGGAGCAATTATAACACTGAATATTGGACTTGTCACGTCCTTCATTCGGCCTCCAGTTTCCTCTTCCTTGACTCGTCCTCGGCCTCTTCCTCTGCCTCTGGTGAATTGAGTGCTTCTCTCATTGTTGTTGTTGCCGTTTTCATTTCTACCTTGACTTCTGCCACGTCCCCGTCCTCTACCATTTCCTCCTCGACATCTTCTGCGTCCTTTGCCGGACTGACTACTTTCGCCATTTTTAAACACAGCCTTTGTTGCTAAGGCTTGTTCTGCGGAATCTTCTCTTCGTTTCTCAAACCGCTCCTCTCGTTCTTGTAGTGACCCTATAACTTCGTCAACTGACATTTCACTGATGTCTCTAGACTCCTCCATAGCCACCACTACGTAATCAAATTTTGGTAGTAGTGATCGCAGAATTTTTTCAACAATTCTAGACTCTTCAATTTTTTCTCCATACTGCCGCATCTGATTTACGACAGATTTTACTCGGGATGAGTAATCACTAATGGCCTCTATCTCTTTCATCCTCATCATCTCAAATTCTCCTCTCAGCATCTGCAAACGAACTTTTTTAACTTTCTCCTCCCCTTGAAGAGAAACTCGTAGGATTTCCCACGCTTGTTTGGCGGTGGTAGCTTCGGCTACTTTCTCGAACATTAATTCATCCAAACCTTGATGGATGAGAGTAAGCGCCTTTTGATCGCTTTTGCGATTTTTCTGCAGAGTATCTTTTTCTGCTTGTGACAACGCTGCCTCGTTGCCTGGGACTACGTAGCCTTTTTCAACAATATCCCAGACATCTTGACATCCGAGTAACGCCTTCATTCGAATACACCAACTTGAATAATTGGTTTTGGTGAGCTGAGGGTATTGATAAGGAAGTTTGAGACCGTCTGACATTTTTTATAGGGTCTGTTTTGCGGAAGACTGACTCTCGTAACGTGGCTCTGATACCACTTTGTTGAAATGGAGGGACTAAAATTGCTATTTAATAAGGATTGAAATTGTAACTTGTGAGGATTAATTTTATAATTTTGAGGACTTTTATTTTATGGACTAAAGGAAACTAAAATGGGACAAAAACAAAGAAAGTCTTTTTTATTAACTTCTCCTACACAAGTACAAAAATTACAAAATGAGAAGACAATTCACTCTAATTTATATTCATTTCTAGCATATCTTTCACCTCTCCATCTTTTGCATACAAATTGTTTATTTTGGTTTTTTCTTTTCTTTTTTCAAAGTAAAAGTATGGAGAGTCAATGTATGGTTCTCTTTTCATTTTTTAAAGTAAGAGTATGGAGACATCAACTTAATATTTTTGTCTCCATCCATCACATCCATGTCTAACCCACACCTTATTTATTTATTTTATTTATTTATTAATAATTAAAAATTAAGTTTAATATTTTATTTTTAACATACCCCCTTAAACTTAATTTTTTGCGATTCCCAGTTGAGCTCTCAAATGACTGAACACATCGTATTTCAGCGGCTTCGTGAAAATATCAGCAATCTGATCTTGCGTCTTTACGTACTTCAGTGTCACCTCATTTTGCTCAATGCACTCCCGAATAAAATGATATCTCGTGTCAATGTGTTTGCTCCGGTCATAAAATACTGGATTTTTTTGCTAGTGCCAATGCGGATTTATTATCGATAAAAATTTCTGTTGGTTCACATTCTTCCATCTGAAATTCCTTTAACAATCTTCGGAGCCATATTGCATGACAGACACATGATGTTGCAGCGACATATTCAGCTTCACAGGTAGATAACGTCACAATCGCTTGCTTCTTCGAACTCCACGTAAATGTAGTATCACCCAAAAAAAAAAATACAAAACCAGTTGTACTTTTTCGGTCATCCTTGTCACCGGACCAGTCACTATCACTATACCCAACTAATTCGAAATCGTCAGTTTTTGAATAATGTAATCTCAAATTAGTTGTACCTTTCATGTAACGGAGAATTCTTTTTGCTGCATTCCAATGTGACACCGTTGGGGCTTCCATGTATCGACTTACTAAGCCGACTCCATAGAGAATATCCGGTCTCGTGCATGTCAAGTATCTGAGACTTCCGACCAAGCTTCGGAATAATGTTGGGTTGACTCTGTCTCCACCTTCATCTTTTGTCAACTTGATTCCACATTCAACTGGCGTGCTGACGGAATTGCAATCTACCATCTTGAACTTTTTCAAGATCTCCTTTGCAAAACCACTTTGAGAAATAAAAATTCCGTCGTCATTCTGCTTCACTTCAATGCCAAGATAATATGACATTAGACCAATGTCAGCCATCTCGAACTCACGAGCCATTGTCTTCTTGAACTCCTCAAACATCTTAGGATTGTTCCCTGTAAAAATGAGATCATCCACATACAAACAAACAAGTAACATATCTCCATTTTTCACCTTTGCATACAGGGCATATTCATGTGGGCATTTAACAAACCCATTTTCTTGAAAATATTTATCAATGCGACTGTTCCAGGCTCGTGGTGCTTGCTTAAGACCATAAAGTGCCTTTTTCAATTTTAGCACTTTATTTTCTTGACCTTTCATAACATACCCAGGTGGTTGCTGGATATAAATTTCCTCTTCTAGATGTCCATTGAGTAATGCGGATTTCACTTCCATTTGATGGATTCTCCACCCGTGTTGAGCAGCTACAGAAATTACCAGTCTGATACTCTCCATTCTGGCAACAGGAGCAAAAACTTCATTGTAGTCGATTCCGGATCGTTGACTGAACCCTTTCGCCACAAATCTTGCTTTATGTCGGACAATTTCACCGTTTGCATCTTTCTTTGCTTTGAACACCCATTTAACTCCAATGGGTTTTTGACCGACCGGAAGTGATGTCAGCTCCCATGTTTTATTTTTCTCGATCGAATGAATCTCCTCTTCCATGGCTTTTCTCCATTTTTCATCTTTTATTGCTTCTTCTGGATCTGTTGGTTCATCATTAACAAAATGACAATAAAGAGTTAATTCATCATCGAGATTTGTTGTTACATTATAGAGATCTTTAATATGTATGAATTTTTTAGGCTTTTCGGGCGGATGTTCATCTGAACTGTCTTCATTACTCGAGGACGAAGTCGAACTAGATGAGCTTGCTAATGTCGAACTGGTTACTGGTGTTGTGGCTGCGACTGTGGCTGGTTCTTCCTGATCATTGTCTTCATCCATGAAAGGATAAAAACTGTAGTTGTTTTCTTTTTCACCGGTCCAGTCCCAAA
Organism: Euphorbia lathyris; assembly: GCF_963576675.1. Classification (NCBI taxonomy): domain Eukaryota; kingdom Viridiplantae; phylum Streptophyta; class Magnoliopsida; order Malpighiales; family Euphorbiaceae; genus Euphorbia; species Euphorbia lathyris. The sequence continues at coordinate 96,216,889 of NC_088912.1, read as the reverse complement.
CTACTTCTTCATCAATGGTGACATCTCGACTGATGATGATTTTCTGAGTCTGAGGATTGAACATTTTGTACCCTTTGGAATGTTCTGAATAGCCCACAAACAAATATTTCTTACTTTTATCGCCTGGCTTCTTGCGTTCTTCATCCGGTACATGGACATGAGCAACGCTGCCAAAAACACGTAAATGAAAAATACTGGGTTTTATTCCGCTCCATGCTTCTTGTGGAGTTTGATCCCAAACACTGATAGTTGGCGATCTGTTCAACAGGTAGACAGCAGAGTCTACTGCTTCGGCCCATAACTCATTCGGTAAATTTTTGCTTTTTAACATGCTCCTCACCATGTTGAGCACTGTTCTGTTCTTTCTTTCTACTACGCCATTTTGCTGAGGTGATCTGGGGACTGAAAGGAAATGACGGATTCCATGCTTTTCACAAAATTGCTTGAAAGAGATGGACATGTATTCACCGCCTCTGTCTGCTTTGAGTGCTTTAATAAAATGGCCACTTTCTTTCTCCACTTGGACTTTGAAGTTTTTTAAATGTTTCAAAAACTTCTGTTTTTTCCTTCAAAAAATACACCCAAGTTTTTCTACTATAATCATCAATGAAAAGTAGAAAATATTTATTTTTACCCAGGGAGTGTGGAGTGATCGGTCCACACACGTCTGTGTGAACTAGCTCAAGTGGCGCCTTTGCTCTTGACATGGACTCCGCAGATGCCAAAGCGAAGGAGGACTTTGCACACAAGCTTTCAAACATTTGGCCACGTCCGTTTGAGTGTTAATTGTGAACATTCTGTTTTTCGCCACGGGTACTCGTGCAATCAACTCCTTTTTCTCATTCAACAGGAGTAGTTTCCGATCCACCATGTGAACTTCATAATTTTTCTCCAGTAATTGTCCCAAACTCAAAATATTGCTTTTCATGTTAGGAACATAATAAACATTATCAATAAACTGGTGAGCGCCATTTTTGAGCCGAATAAGAATTGTTCCTTTGCCTGTAATAGGAACATTGGAGGAATCTCCAAATACAACATTCCCGCGAACAGATTCATAAAGTTCCACGAACATCTTCTTGTCACCACACATATGGTTACTTGCCGCATTGTCAAGATACCATATATTATTTTCGCGAGTTTCTTCACCTTCGTAGGTAAGTAACATAGTGCCAGTTACTTCCTCATCATGAATATTATTGGCAGTCTCCTCTACCTCCTTAGGTGGCCTCCAACATTCTACCGCGTAGTGACCATACTTGGAGCAATTATAACACTGAATATTGGACTAGTCACGTCCTTCATTCGACCTCCAGTTTCCTCTTCCTTGACTGAGTCCTCGGCCTCTTCCTCTGCCTCTAGTGAATTGAGTGCTTCTCTCATTGTTGTTGTTGCCGTTTTCATTTCTACCTTGACTTCTGCCACGTCCCCGTCCTCTACCATTTCCTCCTCGACCTCTTCTGCGTCCTCTGCCGGACTGACTACTTTCGCCATTTTTAAACACAGCCTTTGTTGCTAAGGCTTGTTCTGCGGAATCTTCTCTTCGTTTCTCAAACCGCTCCTCTCGTGCTTGTAGTGACCCTACAACTTCGTCAACTGACATTTCACTGATGTCTCTAGACTCCTCCATAGCCACCACTACGTAATCAAATTTTGGTAGTAGTGATCGCAGAATTTTTTCAACAATTCTAGACTCTTCAATTTTTTCTCCATACTGCCGCATCTGATTTACGACAGATTTTACTCGGGATGAGTAATCACTAATGGCCTCTATCTCTTTCATCCTCATCATCTCAAATTCTCCTCTCAGCATCTGCAAACGAACTTTTTTAACTTTCTCCTCCCCTTGAAGAGAAACTCGTAGGATTTCCCACGCTTGTTTGGCGGTGGTAGCTTCGGCTACTTTCTCGAACATTAATTCATCCAAACCTTGATGGATGAGAGTAAGCGCCTTTTGATCATTTTTGCGATTTTTCTGCAGAGTATCTTTTTCTGCTTGTGACAACGCTGCCTCGTTGCCTGGGACTACGTAGCCTTTTTCAACAATATCCCAGACATCTTGACATCCGAGTAACGCCTTCATTCGAATACACCAACTTGAATAATTGGTTTTGGTGAGCTGAGGGTATTGATAAGGAAGTTTGAGACCGTCTGACATTTTTTATAGGGTCTGTTTTGCGGAAGACTGACTCTCGTAACGTGGCTCTGATACCACTTTGTTGAAATGGAGGGACTAAAATTGCTATTTAATAAGGATTGAAATTGTAACTTGTGAGGATTAATTTTATAATTTTGAGGACTTTTATTTTATGGACTAAAGGAAACTAAAATGGGACAAAAACAAAGAAAGTCTTTTGTATTAACTTCTTCTACACAAGTACAAAAATTACAAAATGAGAAGACAATTCACTCTAATTTATATTCATTTCTAGCATATCTTTCACCTCTCCATCTTTTGCATACAAATTGTTTATTTTGGTTTTTTCTTTTCTTTTTTCAAAGTAAAAGTATAGAGAGTCAATGTATGGTTCTCTTTTCATTTTTTAAAGTAAGAGTATGGAGACATCAACTTAATATTTTTGTCTCCATCCATCACATCCATGTCTAACCCACACCTTATTTATTTATTTTATTTATTTACTAATAATTAAAAATTACGTTTAATATTTTATTTTTAACAAATATATCACGTGACATTAAATTATTTGATGAGAACGTAAATGATATCGTGCAACCGAATATATATATATATATATATATATATATATATATATATATATATATATATATATATATATATAGGAACAAATATATTGCATTAAGCACATAAAGTGTTGGTACATATTTTTCGCTAGTAACAATATTAAAGATGCAAGTGAATAATTGTTATCGTCGTAATTTATATCATTTTTAGTATTTAATTACTAGTTATTTTGCACCATTTTAATAAATTTTAATAATGGTTTTTGTATATTTTCTTCATTTTATGTATTTAAGCCACTTTGTGTGTTTTTAGGCACTTCGCAAGGTTTTCGGCACAAATAACCAAGTTGGGGCTTAGGTGAAGCTAAAAACCTTAGTTTGTTTCATTATAAGGATTTTCTCATCTAATTTTGTACAATTTTCATCTCACTTCTTGCTTAAGTCTTAGCTTGGTTGTCCATTAAACTCTACCTTTCGATTGTTTAAAATAATAGTTAGTGAGCAAAAAGATTAGTACTTATAATCACCATCCTCGTGGGAACGATACTCTAATTTCACTTTATTACTTGATACACTTGCCTTCACTTGCACGTATACGTAAAACGCGCATCAATAATTAAGTCGAGAAATAAGAACTAAAGTAAGGAGGAAACAAGCAATAATATATAATTTATTTCTTTATTTATTTGTAATAAGAGTTCGGGTGAAACATGGTTATTAATACATGAACATAGGATAATAAGATCGTGCCTGCATTTAGATCATATACATATTATAGGAATTAAAGCGAGCTGATTTCCCACTCTTGGTTAGCATTGCCAGTGGGAGACGAAACAAGGATTTTTATGGGAGCGTCATCGACTTCCATAACAAAATTGGTTCTGGGATTGATAATTGTTTTGTCGGCAGCGAATATCCATCGTTGGCTAGATGAAACAAGGCCACAAGATTGAAGAACGACTCTTTTATCGAAAAAATTATCAAAGCTAATGCATGTATCATTCTTTTGTTTAGGCCTTATGGTTCCATCTGGATAAGGAAGCCACTGTTGTTCTAAAACGGTTAGAGCTTTACATTGTTCTAGCACAACGCCATTATCAGAAGTTGCTTGCATACATAAATGATCCACTGATGCAGTTATAGATACTATATCTGGTTGTATATTGTTATCAGCACGCCATGTTTGGAAGGAGGAAGATACATTAGGCTCGAGAGTAAGTACAGTTCCGAGCTTTCCAGTAATTGCAGTTAAAACTAATCCGGTATGGGGATTCAAAATTTGTCCATCTTTTCGTAATTCCCAAATGGTTTTGGGTGGGATATCGATCTTACAATTGTAAATCATAATGTAGGAACCTTGATCAAATTCAGAAGTGGCTAAACACCAATTCTTAGACCGAAGTGTCCCATCAGTACCAAAAGTCCACATGTACTCAGAAGAAGATCCACATTGAGATAAGATTATATCATTTCCATTATGATAATCTCCATCTTTTACATGAATACAAAATCCATTTGGACCACGAATGTTAGAAGCCAGACTAACATCTGCATCTGCTGAATAATTTCTTCTTAAAAATGATTCAAACTCATGCCCTGATCCTGATGATGAACAACTCCAAATACATGATGCTGATATCACAAACCATATGCTTAACATCATCATCTTCATTCTTTTTCACCTGCAATCAACATTCTAAAAAACATTAGGGCCGATTAATAGAACTTGTATTTTTGTATTTTTATTTATTTTGTTGATTAACAAATTCTTATATAAAAATCAATTAAAATATGTATTATACTATTTAATAATAATAATAAAAATATAAAATGATTTAATATAAAAAAAAACACGCTATATTTATAAAAATATATCTTAAAAAATATGCAAACATAACATTTTTTAACAATTCAAAGAAATAAAATATAATATTGATAAGTAATAGAATTCATTAGAAGCTATGGAATAATAGCCTTAAATCTTAAACCATATCATGAAAACAAGTAGAGATCACAATTAAACCAAAATATCCGGAAATAATAAACATAATTCACCAATAACCATGAGACAATACTAAAAATTGAATTATAATAAATTAAAAAAATTAGTAATAAAAAATGCTTTTGTTCATCATTGTTTGGACGGTGTCTAGGCGGAACCCGGACGGCTAAACATCGTCTAGGGGTAAAAAAATACCCGGAAAGATAAATTAGAAAAAATAGGGATGAATTCTCAATTTCGAACACTTCCTGCACTGCAATGTAATAATTCAGACACTTGATTAAGTTATTTAGGAGGAGTTATACATACCAGATATATAGATCAGAGGATGCAACTATGTATATCACATCTTCCACCAGTTCAGTTATTTATATCCATTTATGCTTCACAAACATCCAACAATATATCTTATCTCACCTTATAAAATTGCATATTAAGATAACTATTATTCATTGCATATTTTTCACATGCAATTCTAAATAAGTATATTTCATTATATATTATATACGTTCAATTTGAACTCCTCCTCCTTTTTGTGGACCTTGTTGATGTATTTTTATATTGTCTTTTTCTTTAGAGAAGAGAACAATATTCATAATAAAATTTTTATTCTTTTTGTAATAGATGTGTATACTTTTTCTAATGATACTTTTTGCCATAAATAATTAATATTGTGAAAATTTTAATCACCAATTAACTTTATTCACTAATTATTTTGGTAAAAAATAATCAAAATAATTAATAAATAGATTAAAGGCTAATTAAATTATCTCTTAATGATTATTTCAAAAAAAAAATATCTCCTAATAATACATCATTTATATACGACAAATTAATTCTCTTTTTTCTTTGGGAAACCACTCTTTTTGCATTTTTATGAAAATATTGCTTATTTTAGGGGTTGTTTTAATCTTTTATTAACCTTAAAATGCACCCAAAGTGTATATCTACTCCAAATAAATATATGTATATATGATATGCCTTAATTCATGTAAATCCATGATCAAGCCTGCAATAAGATAGAAAAAAGATTAAAAGAGGGGTTGTAGACCAGCTAACCCGCTCTGATGCCTAAGTAAACTTGTAGGGATGATATGAGAATGAACACATTGATAAACTAAAGATGTGAATAATATAAGCTTCGTAATTGAATATGTACATTGAAGATTGTCTCACTCTATTTATAATGTACTTGAACAGATTGAGGCGGTTACACCGTCGAACGATATGTGTCAGATGTTGATAAATAGACTTGTATCTGCTAGGGGGGGATTCTATTTACCTCAAGTCCACTAGGTCTATGATGGTCGAAATCGGAAGCGATCACGCTGCAATAGGGTGATCTCAAGATGGATCGATAACGATGCCTCGAACCGTGTTATGCGACCTAGTCTTATGAGTGGTTTTGTAGTATTTTGTGATGACATCACATGGATCTTGACTTGCGGGTGATCTTCTGGCCTTTCATAATGATGCCGCATGGCCTAGTTTATATTCGTCGGATATCAGATGTCCCCCCACTGATTTAGGGGTTTGCCTTCTTTAGGACGAGAATGCTTTTCTTTGATTATACCTTAATAGAAAGCCTTTCTTATAATTTGGCCGTACAGGGTCAAGAGACACGGACCCATTTTGAGGGGGCTTGGCTTGTTTCCCTGATGATTTGAAAGGGTATATCACTTTCATTCTCTCATCCTTTATTACCACCTTCATCTTCTTTCTCTTTCATCACACTTACTTTCAATAGATTAACCATCAAAGGTTTATTAGTTTTAATAGAAGAAAAGAAAAAAAAATAGAACAACACAAAGAGGTATTCTCATATTTGCTACAATCTTACTTGATTCAAAAAACAAATATGACAAACAAAAAATGATCCAATAAATCCAAAATCGTAAAAATGTACAAGCATAATCAATCAAACAAGAATTAGAAAATCATAAATACAAATTCATTAGAATGAAATTAATATAGGAGAAAAAAAATAAAACTGGTCCTCAAAGCAAAAGCGTGTTCTTGTCCTCATCCGCTTTCATTACCACCACGGTCGTGTGGAAATCCACCACTTCATTGCCTTATTTTGCATGTAATCGCCAAATATAATCACCCCACCGATAGCAACTACGTTACCATTTTCGAGAAGAAGAAAAAGATTGATTAGGAACATAAAATAAGTCGATTGTGCGCAAATTTAAAAAAAAATAATAATGAAACAATAGTTCTCACTACGCCAAAACCCTCTTCAGACGACGGTTCAAAACCGTCGTCCCGCACGATATAAATCTGTCACAGGACTCGCTGCCGTCTGATATGGCATCAGATGACGGTCGAGTTCTGTCATCTTTCGAAGCGACAAACGACACGCGCTTCCTAAGCATCAGTCATCTTTTCCATGTTACAACGACGTTCGACTTTGTTCAAACCGTAGTATTGGATAATTTCTAATGACATCTTTTTTATATATACCGTCATTGTAGTATGTAAAACCATAGACTTTTTTTTATTGTCATACGACATTTTTTATTATTGTTTGTGTCATTGTAGATAAGTTACGACGATAGTTTTCCTCTTTGTTGCTGTCGTTCAAAGATGTTTCAGTTGTCGTTGTCTTTAAATTTTTTATCTTGTGCGTGGATTTCACATTACATTTTTCATCAAATCAAATGTCATAAAAGTCAATCAAATTTGACTACGTTAATTGTAAGACGACAGTCCTATATTTTATTTATGTCATCTTAGCATTTTAGTCATGACAGTATTTCATTAACCTGGTATCGTGTCACACGTCATAATATGATATTTTTTTTAATTTTGCGCTCATTCATTAATGCATTAGACGCCAGATTTTTTATCCCAACTGTGTCGCATAACCTGTAACACTTTAATGCACCTGTACATACAGCAATTGAAATTACATGATACTACTACTCCAATTACAACCAAGCTATAAACTTCATATATAACTTAACTATCCATTATTTACATAATATGTACACCAGTTGTGCACAATATATACACAGAACCAGTGAGATATCATTGTACGAAAATATGCACCAAAAAAAGACCCAAAATATGCACAACAACAAGTGTACCACAAACCGATAATCATATTATACGAAAACAGGATTACATACACAATCCATTGTCACTTCAAGTAAAGCACATGATCTGCCCATTCTGTGCGGAGATGATCCAAATCTGAATGGTTGTAACTCAATCCACACTTGTTTATCCACTACAAAACATAAATGCTTTACTATTAGGAATTTGCTTTATATCACTGATAACAACTGCATATATCTGAACATAATATTATGGTATTGAATTATGGTACCTTTGCAACAAAGTTTAAGTCCTTATCCATGACGATCTCCTGCATGTGTAGTGATAGGGGTCAAAAAACCCCTATATTTGGGTATGGTTTTAGGACGGTTTTTAGCGATTTAGTTAATAAGCGAGCAATTTTTGCATTTAAATGCTTTTGTGTGAGTTAGTTAGAACTTGGAAATGTTTTATTTACTTTTCATTGTTTAGGCCCGTTTTATGATCAATTTAGGCAAATACGGCCAAAATGGCATGCATATTATAATTCTGTTATCTTTTGAAGCTAATTGATCCGTCAAAAGTAGCACCAAACGAAACGTTTACTCAAAATAAGCGATTGGCGGGTCAATTTGGCCTTTGGACTAATGCTATCTGGAGTTTTTGTGCATGCGCAGGGATAAGTTCGGGCGAAAAAACACACTTTTGGCATTCAGCGACCGTGCAGAGGCATGCCGGGCAAGACTGCTCGACGAACTGGCCTATTTAGGCCAGCTCACGGCGAGCTGGCCTTCGTAGGCCAGCTCGCCGAGCAGGCCCTCAGAGGCATGCTCGGGCAAGCAGGGAGCCTGCTCGCGACGAGCAGTGCGTGCTCGCCGAGTAGCTCGCCCTGCTCGGCGAGCAGACCTGCAAGAATTTGTCAAAAAGACCAATTCTGCCCCCACGACTCCACGATCGGCCCCACGACTTCCTACCTACATAAGGACACGAAATAGGTCAAGAAAAGGGCCCGAGCCGCGCCTATAAATAGGATTTTTGCAATGTAAATTAGATATCTTTTATCTTTGTAATTTTCTTAGCTTTCACCTTGAGAAATCCTCTCCACCTCCTCCATATCCTTCAAACCTCCATTGAAGACACCTCCGAAGCTCCGCTCACCGAGGATTGCTCAAGCTCCATCCTTAAGTCCTAGGAAGACGCCTGCATTGGTAGACAGGTTCCCTAAAAGGGATTTTTCTTCTTTTATATTCTGTCTAGCCTCTGATCCATGTTATGAATCCTGGGCTCATTGTATCTTCGTGACAATACTCTTCATCTTTGATATACATTATAGTTTTGTTTATTCAATTGTTTTATTGCTTTAATCTTTGTCTTACGCTTTGTCTGATTGGTTTAACTCATTCGATAATCCCAAAATTAAGTTGGCACATATTGCGAGCTGAATCTGACCTAGTCAGTGCCTATAGGATTGACGACCCTATAGAAGATTAAGCCCAAATTGCTGAGCCTTAGAGCTAGTTTCGACCTTACAAGGGAATCACGAACTAGGGACCTCAGGAGGATAGGTAGGGTTAATCGCCCCGGACACAAGTGACTTAGGTTTTAATTCCATTGTCTAAAAAATCTATTCTCATTATCATCGTATCCCTTCATGTTCCTTCAGATAATTACATTGGTAAAAGATCACCTAGGAGTAGTTTAACTTAATTAGGGGTAGAGTAACTTAATTAGGCGTAGAATAACTTAGTTAGAATCAGATAATTTAGTTAGGAGTAGTATAATTCAATCTAGGAGTAGATTAACTTAAGCAAAACCAAACTCAAAACCCCCAAAGCCTAGATAACACCTGAGACCAAGTAATTCGATACTTGCAGAAATAAATCCTGTGGACGATACCTGGACTTTCCAGAATTTTATTACTTGATAACGACGGGGTACACTTATCCCTTAGTGAGCCTTGCGGTACCGAACACCGTGAGGCGCATCAAGTTTTTGGCGCCGTTGCCGGGGATTTATTTCTTCTGCAATATCGAACCAAATGTTGATTTGTTAGTTTAGGCATTCCTTTGTGAATATCCTTTGTTTATATCGTTTATACCTGTTTATATATAATTCTTTATAACTTTTATACTTGTTCATATCTTTTTTTTTTATTTGTTCATAACTATATACTTTTACTTATCAACTTTTATGCTAGAACTTCACTTTTTCTCAGCATTCTCTGATCCATGAATTGGCAAGAAAGAGTCGAGTGGTAAGCTCAAGAGTTTACTATCCCATCAAGACAATACATTCATGGCCTGGAGAATGAGGCTCCCAATCCCTCCATGTCCGAGTTAAATAAGAAATTGGATATCTTGATGGCGAAAATGAGCCTCAGCACCAATGAAAGTGTAAGTTTTGTGGGTAATCACCAAAGGTATAATTCTAACCCCAATTCTTATAGCTTTTATGGTAGTGATTGGAGGAGACCTCAACACTCAAATCTGTCCTACGGGAACCCTAACATGTTGAGGCCTCCAAATAGGTTTGTTAATGAGCACAGGGAAAACGAATTGGGAATGTTCCCTTACGAACAAGCAAACCAAGTTCCTCCACAACCCTCTAGCTCAAGAGATGAGGTGATGTCCCTTTTGAAAGGAATATCAGCCCGACTTACAATCAACGAGGAGGTTTGCAAGGACTTGAGCAACCAATTGGCTCAAATAAACCATGAGATGCAAGAGCAATCCCGAGATGCTCTCCCAGGCATAAAGGAAAACATAGAAATCCCACACGGGGAATCAGCTCAAGCCATCTCCTTGAGGAATGACAAAAAGGTAGAACCAAGCCCACTGTCACATGCATCACTCAAGGTAAGTGTGGAACCGGAAGCGGTAAGCAACCCCAGTTCAAAACCTAAAACCCTAAATCATGTGATAGAAATAAATGATCAAATCGAAGCTTGTGTATATCAACTACCTTTTACTCAGAAGTTAGAAAAGTTTGGATTTACTCCTTGTTCAGAAGTTTTCATTCTCTTCGACCTACCAAGAGAATCCAAAAGGGAGCAAACCAAACGTTTTCATAATCTGTTCAAATTTGGCCTCTTGTTTTTATTTAACTCATTTGAGGCTCCTAATCCGTTTTGTAGGTACGGATTATTTGTTAAGGAATTCAAGTTCCTAACGCGGATAGAAGCTTATACTTAGGAAGGAACTCTATGTCGAGCTAACCGACTATAAAAGTAGCGCTTCTTGGGAGGCAACCCAAGTTCGGATTAAAAATTTTCTAGGTTTGTTTTTCTTTTTAATAAATTTTATAGATATACTTTTAGGTTGGTTTAGTTCTTTTAGGTTTTTATTTTCAGTGTTCGGTTTAAATTAAATTTTTTTAAAATATATATATATATATATTTTTCCGGACCTTCTGCCTGCCAGCTCGGGCGACATAAGCAACATTTTGGGATTTTTTCCAAATGGAGCTAAATATATATAAAAAAAATTTTGGCACCGCAAATCATCAAGTTTTTGATTGCGATAAAATCAGTAAGTTGTCTTCTCCACCCTAACTTTTTGCACATGCGCTTGATGGTTTTGTATGCAATGTTGGAACTTATTGCATGATTTAAGTGTGAGGAGGAGGGGTAGACAAACTTACAAAAATTTGTATAATTTTAAATTTTTATTGCGTTGTGTCTAGTTTAGTTTAGCGTTTTTCGGGTTTTATTTATGTTATGCATGTTTAGGACCTAAAACCGTGAACCTCCTTCGAATCTAAACTTCGTTATTTGTCCTTGAGGGCTGAGAACCGAATCTAAGATTGCATGACAACTAGTTTAGGTGTAGGACACAATCCTTGTATCTATAAAAGCATGAGCTAAAGTTTGCATTTAGACCCTACTTTTGAAGAAATGCTAAAATCATTACTTAGGTAGATAACTTAAGAATTGAAGGCATGTGATGTTAAACTTGAGTTTGGGGAGAACTAGTAAACAAAAAATTGAAACCCAAAGAATTGTGAGTTGAATTTGAGCCCAAGAGCGAACATCAAAAAAGCTCTTTTTCTTGACATTTTTGTGTGAATGCTTTGACTTGTGGAAAGATTACAGATTTTGCACCTAATACTGTGTTGAACCTACATGCAATGATTTGAGATGGTAGACGATGAAATCAGCCTCATTAGAATTAACCCTTTTTTTACCTTATTTTCTCTTTTTCATTCACTATAGGAAGCCCCTTTGAGCCTATATTTTTGTAGTTTGTAGATTTTTCTTTCGTCCTAACCCAATTTTTGCAAACCATCACTTGGTTTGTTACTTAACCCAGTTTTTGCAAAGCTCGAATTGAGCCTTTGTTTTCTTCTAGCGCTTTATCCTTGTTTATGGCATCATAGTAGCAAGCCAAAAGGCTAAGAAGTGATTGAGCGATGCTATCCAAAAAAAAAAAAGAAAAACAGAAAAAGAAAAGAAAAGAGACGAACAAAAGAAGGAGAACTCTATCTCCCAGTTCTTAAAATCAAAGCGTCTCAAAGAAAATATAACGAATAAAAAGCTCAGTCACTTCATACTCACTAAAGCCATTTTTAACTTTGTTTTTCTAGCGCTAGAACTATTAACCCTTGTTGTACCTTTAACCCTCTAACCACATTACAACCCCAATTTGAGGCTGTTTTTGATATCATCGGAGTCATATAGCATAGTAGAGGAACTCAGATGAACGTGCAAAATCAACGTAATCCTAAGCAAGAACATAAGCCGAGAGTAAACACTTTAGCCACCAAAATTGTGTGAAATGAGTGAACTACCTATGGTGAGGTGTTTTACTTAGCGATCCCCTCAAGCTCGTCTAATTGAACATGTGTCTTTTTTCTTAAAACATATGACCTATGATAATTGAAATGCGGCTTTTGGATATCGTGTCTCTACTTTGTATTTCTGAATGCATGTAATTACAGATTCTCGAAATTGTGTCAAGCACCTAGTCAAACCGGGAGGTTTTCTAGCTTGCTTGTGATTACGGGTTTAGTTTTTTTTAGTTTACTTGGGGAGAAGTAAAGTTTTAAGTGCGAGGAGGTTTGATAGGGGTCGAAAAACCCCTATCTTTGGGTATGGTTTTAGGACGGTTTTTAGCGTCATTTAGTTAATAAGTGAGCAATTCTCGCATTTAAATGCTTTTGTGTGAGTTAGTTAGAAATTGGAAATGTTTTATTTACTTTTCGTTGTTTAGGCCCGATTTATGGTCAATTTAGGCAAATACGGCAAAATGGCATGCATATTATAATTCCGTTATCTTTTGAAGCTAATTGATCCGTCAAAAGTCGCACCAAACGAAGTGTTTGCTCAAAATAAGCGATTGGCGGATCAATTTGGCCTTTGGACTAATGTTATCTGGAGTTTTTGTGCATGCGCAGGGATAAGTTCGGGCGAAAAAACACACTTTTGGCATTCAGCGACCGCGCAGAGGCGTGCCGCGCAAGACTGCTCGACGAACTAGCCTATTTAGGCCAGCTCGCCTCAGAGGCCTACTCAGGCGAGCAAGGAGCCTGCTCGCGACGAGCAGTGCCTGCTCACCAAGCAGCTCGCCCTGCTCGGCGAGCAGACCTGCGGGAGTTGGTCAAAAAGACCAATTCTACCCCCACGACTCCACGACCGGCCCCACGACTTCCTACTTACATAAGGACACAAAATAGGTCAAGAAAAGGGCCCGAGTCGCGCCTATAAATAGGATTTTTCCAATGTAAATTAGATATCTTTTATCTTCGTAATTTTCTTAGCTTTCACCTTGAGAAATCCTCTCCACCTCCTCCATATCCTTCAAACCTCCATTGAAGACACCTCCGAAGCTCCACTCACCGAGGATTGCTCAAGCTCCATCCTTAAGTCCTAGGAAGACGCCTGCATTGGTAGACAGGTTCCCTGAAAGGGATTTTTCTTCTTTTATATTCTGTCTAGCCTCTGATCCATGTTATGAATCCTAGGCTCATTGTATCTTCGTGACAATACTCTTCATCTTTGATATGCATTATAGTTTTGTTTATTCAATTGTTTTATTACTTTAATCTTTGTCTTACGCTTTGTCTGATTGGTTTAACTCATTCGATAATCCCAAAATTAAGTTGGCACATATTGCGAGCTGAATCTAATTTAGTCAATGCCTATAGGATTGGCGACCCTATAGAAGATTAAGCCCAAATTGCTGAGCCTTAGAGCTAGTTTCAGCCTTACAAGGGAATCACAAACTAGGGACCTCAGGAGGATAGGTAGGGTTAATCGCCTCGGACACAAGTGACTTAGGTTTTAATTCCGTTGTCTAAACAATCTATTCTCATTACCATCGTATCCCTTCATGTTCCTTCGGATAATTACATTGGTAAAAGATCACCTAGGAGTAGTTTAACTTAATTATAGGTAGAGTAACTTAAGTAGGCGTAGAATAACTTAGTTAGAATCAGATAATTTAGTTAGGAGTAGTATAATTCAATCTAGGAGTAGATTAACTTAAGCAAAACCAAACTCAAAACCCCAAAGCCTAGATAACACCTGTGTAACTGTAAAACTCACTAGAAGCGGTGTCATCTTCAGCTTGGTCTTCGTCACCTTCTTTGGGTCTTTCTGAGCATAGTAGAACTTCATCGCAATGCAACAAGTGTAACAACATGTGTGAAGGAAAATAGTCAAACATTAGGCAGCGGAAATATAAAATTTTTAACCTATTTCCTTTAACCAAGATCTGTTAATCATTATTTCATATAAAGAGGGATAGAAGGAAATACCTTTTGAAGTTCTATCTACTATTACAATCGAAGTGCCCTCAATTCTTACTCCGAGTTCATGAGCACAACACAAAAACACTATTCAAACAAAGATTAGAACTCAACCGTATAATAGCAACTAAAGAAGATTGCCTCTAATTAATCAACACAAGATCAAGGAATAAAAGAAAGAGATGAAAATCGATCGATCGGAAGCAAGCGGTGAACGATGATCCACTACAGTAAGGGGTCGAAATTCACTGTCTCCGGGATAGGTAGGCTGGCCGAAATTTACAGTTAAGGGGGGTATATATAGCCTCTTCCATCTAAACCCTAGTCAAGTAGAATTAGGTTACTGAATAAGAATTTAATTCGGAATAAAATTCTTATTGTTATTATCTATCATTATATTTAAATATAAAGATAATAATAACTTATTGATAGGATAATAATAGAAGCAATTCAATTTCATTAAATCTCCTAACTTATTTATCCTATAATTAATTTAATTCATAATCATAATCTAATTATAATTGTTTGAATTAAATCAATTCCTTTGTGTATTTAATACACTAAATTCGCCCCCCCCCCCCCCACCCCCCCTTATACTACTGGGCCTTAGTGGATTCAGTTGGGCTTCCATCAATTAATTAACATATGTTTCTCTTTTGGGTTCCAAGTCTTATGTGTGACTCATTAGGTTCTTATTGCTTCTAGCCGTATACAACTATTAAATTAATTTTCGCAGAATTATATTTAATCTTTGTATAATGGAATGAGTACGCGAAGTGTGATTGGAAGATCCAAAACATTCCTCCGGAGCTATAAAAAGACAGGTTGATTTTGTCGTTGACCTTTCCGTATTAGTTACAGTATAATTCGATCCTTTGTCAACTACATCCTTGAACTAAATCTTATGACTATGGATAATGTCAAGTCATATATAGCGAGACGGTCATTTTACTTGTACATGCCGAGTTAACTTTAATTAGATAGGTTAAGTGAAATCTACATTTCAAGTCTTAAGCTATCACCTTGCGAGGATTTAGAGTTAAGTCTTCAACAACCGATCCTTGGAAGTATCTCCCATTTTATCAGGAGTGACAAATGCTCAATCCAATGTATAACTATCCTGCAATTACTTCTTGTGATACCCAACGTCTGTCGTACACACCCCAGAGTCATCCCTGTTATGGATCGTGTTAGAACAGGATCAAAGCATCATATTCCATAATCCAGAATAACTAATTAACATTCCTTTGAGTCTTAGGATTACTTCTACCTATTAATACCAATGAGATGAACAGGTGACAAGGATAAATCTACCCATCCTGTTATCTCAAGTCGGGTCCCCAATCCTAATGAACTCCATTCATTGGATCCATGTAACTGTCCAGATATCTGCATATCTAAAGCTTGTGAGATCAGCTCTCTGTCTCGACAGAAAACATTATTACATGCAAGTCTCAACAGTGTTATGTCAATCCCTATTCAAAACATATCACTTGACTTGGGGTGGCTTTAAGTTTATTAGTTTATTATAATGTTTCGTCTCACTTCATGCTTGTATGAACACTTTATAATCACTTTAAATAAACTCAGGGATTTCCTTTTATTAGACTTATTTAGTTCTTTAAAAGTGGTTGCCTTTATACAGTTATGAAACCATATCTTATTAAAACAAATGACATAAAGAACAATTCATTTACATTAGGTTTATATCCTGGAACAATTGTCTATAGGACACTAAACCCCAACATACTCCCACTTGGACTAAAGACAATTGTTTCTACAACGTATCCCAGTAGAACTTAAATGACGATTATGTACTTTCTGGGTTAAGGGCTTTGTCAACGGATCTGCAACGTTGTCCTCTGCAGGTACTCTTTCTATTCTCACATATCCTCTTGCCACAATCTCTCTTACAAGGTGGTATTACTTAAGGTAATGCTTGGATGCATTATGAGACTGTGGTTCCTTTGCTTGTGCAATGGCTCCATTGTTATCACAGTACAGAGTAATGGGTTTCACAATGTCAGGCACCACACCAAGTTCTGTAATGAACTTCTTAATCCAAACTGCTTCATTTGCTGCTTCTGCAGCAGCGATGTACTCTAACTCGGTCGTAGAGAAAGCCATGCTTCCTTGTTTGGAACTCTTCCAACTGCGCGCCCCCATTCAAGATAAATAGGTATATTGACTAGGATCTAAAATCGTTCTCATCCGTGAGATGACTGGCATCTGAAAATCCTTATATTTTCAGATCCCCTTCTCCGTACACTAGGAACATATCTTTAGTCCTTCTCAAATACTTAAGAATGTTCTTCATGGCATTCAAATGCTCGTCACCCGTATTACCTTGATAACGACTCGTTATGCTTAACGCGAATGCTACGTCAGGTCTAGTGCAAAGCATAGCATACATAATCGAACCGATTGCGCTGGCGTATGGAATTACGGCCATGCGTTTCTTATCATCTTCGGTTTTAGGACATTGATGATTGCTTAACTTTACCCCATGTACCATGGGTAAGTTACCTCATTTCGATTCAAGCATGCTAAACCGGTTTAGCACCTTTTTGATGTATGTAGCCTGTGGAAGACAAAGCAGTCTTCTTGATTTATCTCTATAGATCTTTATACCTAGTATATAAGCTGCTTCACCAAGGTCTTTCATGGAGAAGTTACCTGATAACCATACTTTCATCGACTGTAGTAGAGCTATGTCATTTCCCATTAGTAATATATCATCCACATATAATATGAGAAATGCAACCGAGCTCCCACTTGCTTTCTTGTAAATGCAAGCTTCTTCGCAATTCTGTTCGAAACCAAACTGTTTTATGGTTTTGTCAAAACGCTTATTCCAGCTTCAAGATGCTTGCTTGAGTCCATAAATGGATCTCTGAAGTTTGCAAACCTTGGTTGCATCCTTTGATGTGAAACCTTCAGGTTGCATCATATATACATCCTCAAGCAGGATTCCGTTTAGGAAAGCTGTTTTCACATCCGTTTGCCAAATCTCGTAATCTTAGTGAGCAGCAATAGTAAGCATTATTCTAATTGATTTGGACACGGCTACAGGAGAGAAAGATTCATCATAATCAATTCCTTGCTTCTGACGATATCCTTTCGCTACTAACCTAACTTTGTAGGTGCTAACCTTTCCATCCATGTCGGTCTTCTTTTTGAAGATCCACTTGCACCGAATGGGTTTTATCCCTTCGGGTGGATCAACCAAAGTCCACACTTGGTTAGTGTACATGGAATCCATTTCAGAATCCATGGCCTCAAGTCGTGCTTTAGAATCTGGACTGGTGAGAGCCTCTTCGTAGTTTTTGGGTTCATCGTCTAACACGGGAACCTCATCATCTCCCACTAGAAAACCGTATCTAACTGGGAGTTCATGAACTCTTTGTGATCTACGAGTAGGTGGTGGCACTTGAGTCTCATCTAATGGGACTGCTTCGGGTTCCTCAACTGCTTCTGTTGTTTGAGCTGGTGTTTCTTCTTATTGAACTTCATCAAGTTCAATCATGCTTCCCTTTTTTGTTTCTTCGAGAAACTCTTTCTCTAAGAAGGTTGCGTGCTTGGATACTATTACTTTCTGATCATCTAGATGATAGAAGTAATACCCCATAGTTTCCTTAGGGTATCCTATGAAGAAACATTTATCAGATTTAGAATTTAGCTTATCTGATGCTATGTGTTTTACAAATGCTGAACAACCCTATATTCTCATAAATGAGAAAGTAGGTTTCCTACCAATGAACAGTTCATATGGTGTGGAACTAGCAGATTTAGTTGGTACTCGATTTAGGGTGAAAAGGGAAGTTTCTAAGGCATATCCCCAGAATGTCTTTGGAAGTAATGATATGCTCATCATAGATCATACCATATCTAGTAGGGTACGGTTCCTACTTTCGGATACACCATTGTGTTGTAGTGTATAAGGAGGTGTCCATTGTGAGCATATCCCACATTCAGTTAGATAATTCAGAAAATCATCTGAAAGATATTCACCACCTCGATCGGATCGAAGTATCTTTATTTTCTTTCCTATTTGATTTTCTACTTCATTCTTGAAGCATTTGAATTTCTCAAAAGCTTCGAACTTGTGCTTCATCAAGTAAACATAACCATATATGGTATGGTCGTCTATGAAGCTTATGAAGTATCTGAATCCTCCTCTTGCTTGGACTGACATAGGACCGCATACATCTGAATGTATTAATCCTAGAGTGTCTGATACACGCTCGCCTTTATTGCTAAAGGGTGTCTTTGTCATTTTACCTTTTAAACAGGCTTCGCATGTCTCCAATGATTCACAATCAATTAAATCTATAAGCCCATCTTGATGTAGCTTAAGCATGCGTCTTTTGTTTATATGTCCTAAACGACAATGCCACAAGTAAGTCGAATTATCTAGCTTATGTCTTTTGGTATCAATTGCGAATACAGAAATGTTGTCATCTAACACATAAATCCCATTTAGTGATATTACTGAAAAATAGAAAATCCTATCTTTATAAAACTCGCAATGTTTGTTCTTTATTGAAATATGAAAGCCGTCATCAACAAGACAGCTAATAGAAATAATGTTTCTGGACATTTCTGGAACATACAAACACTTCCTTAATTCTATTACAAGACTAGAGGGAAACTCAAATCATAATCTCCAACAGCGAGTGCGACAACTCTTGCTCCATTTCCCACTCGCAATTTTATGCTTCCCTTCTTCAATTCCTTAATCTGTTTTAGTCCCTACATATTCACACAAATATGAGATCCACATCCGATATCTAATACCCAAGATTCAAACTGTGAAATTGTATTTATTTCAATATAAAACATACCAGATGTTGAAGCACCGTCTTTTCCCTTCTTGAGGGATGCTAGGTACTCCTTGCAATTCCTTCTCCAATGCTTGTCTTTACCACAGAAATGGCACTCTCCTTTGGGATTCTTCACCTGCTTCCCCTTAGTGGGCTTGGCCCTCTTGCCTTTTTTGGGATATTTAGGATTGGGAAAATTCCCTTTCCTCTTCTTTGATCCCTCTATGACAAGAGCCGGTATTGCCTTGTCTTTCTTCATATTGGGCTCAACTATCTTGAGCATGTTTGCAAGCTCTTCAAGAGAAGTTTGCAAGTCATTCATCTGGTAGTTCATTATGAACTGTGAATAACTCTCTGGGAGGGATTGAAGGAGTAAGTCCACACTTAGCTCATGATCCATCGGGAATCCAATACTAGAAAGCTTGGTAATATAGCCCATCATCTTGACACAATGTGTCATCACAAATGTGCCCTCTTGCATCCTGCAATGATATAACAATTTTCATATCTCGTAACATTCGCATCGAGTTTGTTTCCCAAACAACTCTTTCAGGTGCATGATGATGGAATAAGCATCCATCTCCTCATGTTGCCTTTGTAATTCCGGTGTCATCGATGCAAGCATGATGCATCCCGCGTGATCATCATCAGCTTTATGCTTCTGGTAAGCATCGATCTCTTTGATGGGAGCATCATCAGCCGGGGTAGGGGGTATCGATGTATCAAGTACATACCCTATCTTATCGAACTTCAAAACGATTTTGAGGTTGCGATACCAGTCGGTGAAGTTTGAACCGTTCAACTTGTTATCGGTAAGTATATTTTGTAGACTGGTTTTAGTCATGATTTTAGGAGTGTTTTAATTTAACCTGAGAGTGAGAAAGAGTAAACGTATGTTATTCATTTGCTTTAAAGTACATCAATCTAAAATTATAGGTCTTTTAATTCATTTTAAATTGCTCCCACTATTTTGCCAAATTAATAGCCCTCCATATTAATTCGAAGAATTTCACAAATCCTTTAGTGAGTTAGGATCCTAACTCCTGAAATTTCACCTTGAGTTTACTCAACAAGCTAGTCTCATTTGTTAGGTAGATTCATATAATCAATCACATCAACAATGTGATTCCTAGGTTATTAGGTTACTAAGCACATTAGTAACTAATATGTTATTCATATTAATCCCAACCATATTGCCCATTAGTTTATGACAACATGAGTTTACCCATCCAATTATCATATTCTAATTTAAGTAGTACCCTATATTTATGAAAAAAGCGATTTTCGATAATTTAGGTGTTACCATAAGACCCCGAGCTTGAGTTTACTCAACAACCCAAAGGCCCCCAGTACTGCCGTCTGAATTATAATATTAGGGAGGGGCAACCGATTTTAATAACTTGCTTATTTACTTAACTTTTAATTAGTGAGGGATTTTTATTTTAAGTCTCATCATCTAACCTAGTCTTGATTTGCTTTAGCATACATCAGAGACATACATTGGCGTTATGGACATATTATCTAAATTATTCCGTTGAGCCAGAAACTGAATAAAAAGCCAAACCTAGGGAAATACTAACTATTACATATTTCTCTTTAGGTCATCCGTCTTCTCCATGGCGCCTCGAAATTACATCAATATTAATTTCTATACTACTAAAGAAAACTTCAATTAACTCGAAGGGAATTAGATGAGAGGAGAAATTACAATAGATAGTAGATAGGCAGGAGACGCATGTCCTATTTCAAAAATATCAAAAGACTGAATAGAGGGTCCAAATATGTCCATAACTCCAAACATGCACAGACTCAATTAAATAAATTTAATTGGTTGATTACATAAAATATTTATGTAATATTTAGGTTAATCACATTAACTTATCAAATTAACTTTCATCCAATTTTAATTCTATTAGTTCTGTATCTTCTATATTTAATCTAATTAAAATGTAACAATTACATATTAGATTAATACAACTATACAAAACTTTTATTATGCATATCCCGATTATTTTGTTTTAATTCATTTAACACTTTTGATTTACAAATAAGTAAAACAAACTTTTAAATAAATTCTTTTATTCGATAATCAAAACAGAAAACTATTAATTTCTGAAACATATATATATAAATATATTTAAAACTATTTTATTTTAAAACGGTTTTAAAATTAAATGGATACGATTTCGGGCCAGGCCCTTGAAGGGCCCTCGAACACGGCAGCAGCGCCGTGACTGGTCGCCTCTGCCTTACGGCAGCGACGACAACAACCGTGAACAGTAGTTCGAGTTGCTGCCTCGCGGGGCAACCCGGACTACTGTTCCCTTTTTTTTATTAAATATAAATATATACATATATACATCAGTTTTAAAACGGGTTTAAAACGATTTTCAGAATATTAGAAAAGCTTTTAAAGATTTTCTGTTTTATCTTTAGAATTGATAAAACTAACTTTTATCAATCTAACTATAAAACTAATAGATTTTGTTATAATGATTATCAACCAAAATAATTAGGAACATATGCATAATCAATTTTAATTAACAATTAATTAAAACTTATTTATCTTTAGAATTAATTAATCAAAACAGTTTTGTTAATTAACCTAATAATAAATAGTTATTCAATCTGATTGAAAACCCTTTTAATTTTCATATATGAAATAACGGATTTAACGCAGGCTCTGATACCACTGAAGAAAAATATGCAAACGTTTGGCAGCGGAAATATAAAAATTTTAACATATTTCCTTTAACCAAGATCCATTAATCGTTATTTCATATAAAGAGGGATAGAAGGAAATACCTTTTGAAGTTCTATTTACTGTTGCAATCGAAGTGCCCTCAACTCTTACTCCGAGTTGACAAGCACAAAACAAAAACACAATTCAAACAAAGATTAGAACTCAACTGTATAATAGCAACCAAAGCAGATTGCCTCTAATTAATCAACACAAGATCAAGGAATAAAAGAAAGAGATGAAAATCGACTGATCGGAAGCAAGCGGTGAACGATGATCCACTACAGTAGGGGGTCAAAATTCACTGTCTCTGGGATAGCTAGGCTGGCCGAAATTTACAGTTAAGGGAGGTATATATAGCCTCTTCCATCTAAACCCTAGTCAAATAGAATTAGGTTACTGAATAAGAATTTAATTCGGAATAAAATTCTTAATGTTATTATCTATAATTATATTTAAATATAAAGATGATAATAACTTATTGATAGGATAATAATAGAAGCAATTTAATCTCATTAAACCTCCTAACTTATTTATCCTATAATTAATTTAATTCATAATCATAATCTAATTATAATTGTTTGAATTAAATTAATTCCTTTGTGTATTTAATACACTAAATTCGTCCCCCCCCCCCCCTTTATACTAATGGGCCTTAGTGGACTCAGTTGGGCTTCCGTCAATTAATTAACATATGTTTATCTTTTGGATTCCAAGTCTTATGTGTGACCCATTAGGTTCTTATTGCTTCTAGCCGTACACGACTATTAAATTAATTTTCTCAGAATTATATTTAATATCTGTATAACGGAATGAGTACACGAACTATGATTGGCAGATCCGAAACATTCCCCCAGAGCTATAAGAAGACAGGTTGATTCTATCGTTGACCTTTCCGTATTAGTTACAGTATAATTCGATCCTTTGTCAACTACATCATTGAACTGAATCTTATGACTATGGATAATGTCCAGTCATATATATAGCGAGACATTCGTTTTACTTGTACAGGCCGAGTTAACTCCAATTAGATAGGTTAAGTGAAATCAGCATTTCAAGTCTTAAGCTATCACCTTGCAAGGATTTAGAGTTAAGTCTTCCACAAGCGATCCTTGGACATATCTCCCATTTTATTAGGAGTGACAAATGCTCAATCTAATGTATAACTATCCTACAATTACTTCCTGTGATACCCAAGGTCTGTCGTACACACCCCAGAGTCATCCCTATTATGGATCGTATTACAACAGGATTAAAGCATCACATTCCATAATCCAGAATCACTAATTAACATTCCTTTGAGTCTTAGGATTACTTATACCTATTAATACCAATGAGATTAACAGGTGACAAGGATAAATCTACCCATCCTGTTATCTCAAGTCGGGTCCCCAATCCTAATGAATTCCATCCATTGGATCCATGTAACTGTCCAGATATCTGCATATCTGAAGCTTGTGAGATCAGCTCTCTGTCTTGACAGAAAACATTGTACATTGCAAGTCTCAACAGTGTTATGTCAATCCCTATTCAAAACATATCACTTGACTTAGGGTGGCTTTAATTTTATTAGTTTATTATAATGTTTCATCTTTAGGTTTATATCCTGGAACAATTGTCTATAGGACACTAAACCCTAACAATGTGTGCGTATGTGAGTAACTATTTGAATGTGTACACATTAGAGGCATTTTCTAACTTACTTGCTCACAACATCCATCCATTCTGTTGAATTTGGCAATCTCCTTTTCAATGGATCTAACCAATATGATTTTTTCTTCTCAATGTCAACAACAGTGAGAGCCCAATGTGATCTGCAAACATTAGCCATTTTAGTTGTATCAATATCAGATAATCAACTAATAAACACACAGTGCAAAGGATTCATAGTTACCCTGAGTTGTAAGGAATAAGGAATATAGAATTAGCACCACCCTGTTTGAACCGATCCATCAACTCCTTCGAGTGGTCCGTTGGAGTTTTCTTAGTTCCAAGAGAAAAAGTGGTATATGGATCAACAAATAACACTGTTTCTTCCATTCGTGCTTTTTTCAATACATGGTATAGATGACTGGGCAAATACATGTATAAGTGTTGATGAAATAGATATCCGAATTAATAAATTTGTGTATTGCATTCATGTACCTCATGTAAAATGTAATTGTGCCTACAGTCATCTCATGAAAGTGTACCATTGCATATAAATTGTTAGGCATCAATACTTGCTTTCGTTCTGCTCCGAACAACTCAGGTCCAAAAGTTTTGGTTATACATTTGATTTCATCCATCATATTGGTGCTCGCCCAGTTGTACAGCTTCTGCAATGGGCGTGGTAAATTTCTTGGTAACTTAACAAAATCAATCGCCTCAGCCTCACTATTAACTTTCTTCAAGGCCTTCGCAAAAACTTTTGCTACCTTGTTTGCCTCCTGATTGCAATAATTAAACACGCATTATACAACCAAATAAATAATCAAAACACATAATACAACCAACGAAATAAATGAATATTACCTCAACAGATTTGACACTACATAGCACCTTTAGCCTTGCTACAGTAGACCCCATTGCCTCCCTAACAACTTCCATTTCACCTTTTATCGGGTATGACAGACATGCAGCTCCATCATCAAATGACACAATCTCCACTCTATAATTGTCCTTTCCCAGTGGTCGCCCATGGATTGTCTGCTCTTCTTGGTCAATGTCTGATTGTATCAATCTGCCATGGGCAACAATCTTCCCACTCTCTTCCACTGATAGTGCAACCTCAATGTCAAGTACATTGTCCTGATTCAACAATTTCAAATACAACTAATTAACTAAGTATATATAAGTGATAAATTCAACAAGCTGACAATCATAATAACCGTTTACCTCTGAGATCGTTGGAATCTCATATCTTGCGCCTTCACCAACAACTTCCTCTTCTATGGTATTAGAGACCTCAAATACCAACTTCTTCTTTGCCACATCTTCATATTTCCCTGATATCATCTCGATTACAACTACCTTCTCCTGATTTGCCATTGTAAGTTGTTGGTGCAGCTGATGGGGACTCCTCAGTCGTAACCCCCTTGGACACAAGTTTCTCCATTCGATCTAGTTTTTGGACCATTTTCACTACAGACTTCTTTAACTCATCTTGATACATCTCATGTATCTTCTTCAATTCTTCATCATGTTTCCTTGTTGACTCTTCCTCCCACTTTGCCCTTTCTGTTTCAAGCAATGCTTGCAACTCCTCAGCTCGCTTTTTTCTTCCCCTCTTCTGACCCGGTAGCTTGAAGAATACTACCGGCTTTATAGCACCCACTCCTCTAACCCTGCCACTATGTTCTAGATTACCTAATACCTCAGTTAGCACATCATTACTACCCTTGGATTTAAACACACCTTCAGCCTCCTCCTTTTCCAGTTTCAACTATGGAAATAAACATATATAAATCAGTTATACATATGCGTTTTATCAATCACATTGTGTATTTGAATAAATGCTACTTGCAATTTTTTTAACCGTCTCCTCTACTTTAGTGTCCTTAAAATTTCCCAGTTTGTCTTGCCCTCCCTTTATCCAATATGTTTGTCTACTGATTTTTTCAACTTCCTCTTTTGATAGCTCTGAGGTCTGCCACAAAGTCTGAATAATATCAAAAATCATACAAATCTGAAGTCTGAAAATAGACAATGAACGACCATACCATTTCAACCCGGATTCCTCTGTACCCCTTGCGAGACATCCGGTGGTTGTACTTGTTCTTTTTCCGCTTGGATATTTGCACTTGGCGGATTTCCTAAACAATAAAGGCATATATATATATATATATATATATATATATATATATATATGTATATGTGTGTGTGTGTGTATTTGTTAGCACGACACATACAAACTAACAAATTAAGAGTAAAGCATATTTGTAAATCAAATGGCAAACCATGTGCTGATTTGTAAGTCGATCGGATACAAACTGATGCCAGTCGTCCTTATTCATGAACCGGTAATCATAAGGAACCTTTTTCAAGACTTCAACATCATCCTTATAGGGCATGATATTACTTGGACATAAGTAAAGACTTGAAGTTCCTCCATTTGGTTGCAGCAGATACTAGGACTTCCTTCTTTTGACTCGGTGATATCATAAACAACGACTAAAGAACAACATACAAAGTACGGTCTAAAGAACAGCATACAAATAACATCTAAAGAACATCATACAAATAACATCTAAAGAACAGCATACAAATATATGTATACTATAACAGATTCCCAAAGTTGTTCCTTTGCACAGCTAGCACTTGTCTCTAGTCTTTGTACGCGATGGATATCCTCTTGCGTGCCAACACTCCTATATAAGATTGCATCCACCCAAACTCTTTGCCGATAGGACCTCTATGGCGTTTATACTTAATGTTCATCTTCTTCATCCGAATCATGGCTTGGGTCAGCCACGCCATAGTCACGGTCTCACGTTTTAGCAATTTTAACCCACCAGTCACATTTGTGACTTCAGGTTCGTCGACAACAGGTCGCGATTCAGAGGGAGGTGAACTCGATTGACGTTTGCTGAGGGTTGTGATCATTGTCTCATCATTGTTGGGTGACACTTTAAGTTTTCTCTCAGTATGATTGGCCCTCTTTCGTTCCAATGACTTCTTAGCAGCTTGCTTTAATTTTTTTGCAAGATGTTGCACATGCGTTTTTCCTAGTGCTCCTCTCATATTAGAGCTGGGTTCCATGATGATATTCCTGAAGTAGCATCAATCAAAACATATATGAAGGAAACTTGTAGGTACATGACATTAGGATTATGCACAATAACTCACAATCAATCACATTATAACCAAAGCAAGTTCACACACAATAACTCAAGCAAATCACATTGATTTCATCAAATATCAATTATTCCAAAGTGTACAAGTAAATCGAGATTGACATACATGGTATAAGAACAAGCACACAAACAATTTCATCATCATTTCACTTATCAATCCAGATTGCTTCTTCTCCTGGTCTAGCATATGAAACTGTACAATCGGCGTCAACATCATCGAAGGTAGGCACATTCAATGGATGTTCATCGAATATCCTGCTGTTATCATCATCATAATAATCATCATCAACCACATCAGCTTCATCTTCGTCGTCACATTTGAAATATTTATCTGGGCACATCACGACATCCGACCATTTAGGATCCAAGGGGTCCTCAATGTAAAATATTTGCTTTACATGGGTAGCCAGCGTGAATGGATCGTTCAAATGACCAATTCTATTTAGTTTGACCAAAGTAAAGCCTAGATCATCTACTTTCACCCCTCTAGCTGACTCAACCCAATCACACAGGAATACTGGAATCCTAAAATGGTAGTAGTCCACCTCCCAAATCTCACTGATACGACCATAAAAATTCATGTCCATAGTCTTAGGCCTTTTATCCTTTGCGCTTGCAAACTGCATAGCATCGACAACTAAGAAGACACCACTGTTTTGAACTGATCTAGTAACGTCCCATGCTTTTGTGTTGAAATCAACATCATTGACATGATAACCCAAATATGTAGGAATGTGACTATTCGGTCCAGAAGTAAGCCACCTCAAGGTCTCTAAAACGGCAGACTTGTCAACTCTTATTTCATTTGAAACCTGACAAATGAAATCATTTATAGTTAGTACACAACAACACATTACTTCAACCGGATATGCATAAATATCAGCAATTGAATTCATGTAAAAATTATCATGTTTTAAGCCAATCGGGAAATGTCTTGTTTTGTCTATCTCTCATCCACTTAGGATTCTTTTTTTGGCCGGGATAACTCAACTCTAAGAACTTCATATGCTCCCTGCAATTCATACATATTTCATAGATAAGCAATAATTACTTATTCTACAAACAAACAAAAATAAAGCAAAATCACAAGGTATACACGATAGTACTTACAGAAAATAAGGTTGTACATCTTCACAGTTTTTGCAAAACTGTTAAATGAGCCTTATACAGTTGTTCTGAGTCCACCTGTACAATTGTAGGGGCAGATAAAGACTTGCATCCATTTACTAGTCCCTTCACGTTTCTTCTAGGAAGCCCCACAATTGCAACATCTCCATTACTCATATGTTCTTGAACAAATTCTACGGCTTCTTCAGCAATGTAGCACTCCACAATGCAACCCTCAGGAAATTGTCGATTATGAACCATTCCTTTAAACACTTTAATATACCTCTCAAAGGGGTACATCCATCTATAAAATACCAGACCGCGCAACTCGACTTCTCTTACAAGGTGTAGGGTTAAGTGAATCATTATGTGAAAGAAAGAGGGTGGGAAAAACTTTTCAAGCAAACAGAGGGTATTGACAAGCTCACTTTGGATTTTGTTAAGGACTGATATGTCGATTACTTTAGTGCAAACATATTTAAAGAATAAGCAGAATCGAATGATGGCAATTCTAACAGTTTGTCCAACACTGAACGCAATGCAATGGGAAGTAGCAATTGCATTATAACATGGCAATCATGAGACTTTAAATTACCTATTCTGGAATCTTCTAACGAAACTAGGTTCCGTACATTAGATGAAAAGCGAGAGGGAGTCTTCATATTGAAAAATGAATTGCAGACAATCTTTCGTTCTTTCTCATACAAGTTGATCTGACTCATAGGCAACTTGTCTCTCTTGTCACCAGATGTGGGTTTCAAGTCAGTACGGATCTCCATGTCAATCATATCATTTCTAGCTGCAACTTCATCCTTTGTTTTACCCGGTATGTTCAATAGTGTCCTAAGAATAGACTCACAACAATTCTTTTCAATATGCATTACATCTAGATTATGAATGACTGGAAGGAATTTCCAATATTCTAGTTCGTAGAATACAGACTTCTTCTTCCAATATGGTCTAGACTCAGGTTCACCCTTATACGGAACAGATTTTTGACCCTTCCCACTAGCTTTGGGCAAGCATTGAACTCTTTCATATAACTCCTCCCCAGTTAATGGTTTAGGAGGATCATCCTTTTCTACAGTATTATCAAAAGCAGAAGCTTGCTTCCTATAAGGATGGTTTCTTGCAGTCCACCTACGAGTCCTTATATAACCCATCTTTTTAGAATACTTCAACCTTATCGGTTTGGTTTGGTCAATGCATATAGGACATGCATTGTACCCTTTAACAATGCTCCCTGATAAGTTACCATAAGCGGGAAAATCGTTAATAGTCCACAACAAGACCCCTCTCAATCTAAAGTATTCTCCTCTCACTACATCGTACACCCGATCAATTCCATCATCCCACAAGACTTTTAGGTCATCTATTAAAGGCTGCAAGTACACATCAATATCATTTCCAGGCTGCTTGGGTCCGAAAATTAACAAAGTTAACATCATGTACTTTCGTTTCATATATAGACATGGTGGAAGGTTATAAACAACCATTTTGACTGGCCAACACGAGTAGGTGTTGCTAAGATTTCCAAATGGGTTAAAACCATCTGAAGATAGTCCTATTCTAAGGTTCCTAGGTTTACTACCAAAATCTTGCCACTTAGTGTCAATCATTTGCCAAGTTGGGGAATCAGCTGGATGTCTCATCAATCCATCCTTTTTCCTACCAGTCGACTGCCAAGTAAGTTCCTTAGCGGTAACTGTGGACTGACACATTCTTCTAAACCTTGAGATTGGTGGAAAATACCATAAAGTCTTAGCTGCTACCCCTACCTTCTCTGTATTATCCCTAGCTAGTTTCCACCTAGAGACATTACATGATGGACATCGAGTAGCACCCTCATTAAAATCTCTATACAAAATGCAGTCGTTAGGACATGCATCAATCTTCTCATATTTCATCCCTAAAGCATGAAGATTTTTTTTGGCCTCATTGGCAAACATTGGCATTTCATTCCCATCAGGAAGTGGGGTGTGAAACAATAATAAAATGTCACTCGGTCAGACAATGTTTAGCTTTCAGATTAAAGGTTTGTAGTAAACCATTCATCTTGGTGGATTTAGTACAACCAGGATACAAAGGCTTGTCTCCATCATGAACAAAATGCATAAATTCATCTGACTCTACTGAGCACCCATCTTCTTCTAAGTCTCTCCCTAAGTCATGGTTCATTTCAACTGTTTCAGAACTCTCACCTATATGATTTGAGTCTGCAATAGAACACTCACCGTGTCATACCCAAGTTGTATATGTTTTCATAATTCCATTACAGATTAAATGATCCTTAATAAAGTCAATACTACCACCTCTGATGTTACAACATTTGACACAAGGACAGAAAATATAGTTTGAGTTTGTAGCATTATCAGTTGCAAACTTCAGAAACTCTTGTAAGCCTATTCTAAACTGTAGTGATCTCCTATCAGCCACCATCCCTGATTTATCCATCTTGAACAAACATAATATATAATCAGTTGTATTCTAACTAATAATTAACAATAAACACATACATTGGCAAACATAAAACAGCAGAGAAACCCAAAATGTATATGTAAATATATCTGCAAGACTATAAACCCAGCATCAAAAGTACATTAAAGAATCATCTCCAAAGTAAACACAACATCAAAAGTACATGAAAGAATCATCCAAAGTAAACCCAGCATCAAAAGTACATGAAAGATTCATCCAAAGTAAACTCAGCATCAAAAGTACATGAAAGAATCATCCAAATAGAACAGCATTGCCAAAAAACCAGATAAACATAAAAAATAACTAGATATACTAAAACCACATAAAACCGTTATTTCAGAATGTCAATACCTAATTTTAAGCAAACAAACTTCGAATTATAGAAAGAATATGCAGTAGATTAAGTCAAAACTAACATGCAGATAGTATAATAATTTCAAGAACAATTGTCATGAACATATCGTAAAGTGTTAAATAAACCCTAAAACGAACCTTACCGAGATGAAGAATTAACGAGTTAGAAGACGATTCACCCAATTGAGAGAGATAACCAAGTAGGATAAGATGAATTGTGTTTAGGGCTTTTGCAGAGGTGGAGATCGAAGGAAAAGAGGAGTTCGAAAGACTGGGTTGAGGCTAAATTGGCCTTATATACCCCATTCTTTTTTAAGCGCGCAAAATAAAAGTTAGAGTTTTTGCTCCCCTGCTTTTCTAAGTTTTGGTTGCCGCTTTTTTATTTTCGTACAACAATGATAGTCATTTATTCGAAGTGTCGTCTGATGCTTAAGTGACTTTTCCATCAAAATCGCGTTCTTTTGGGATGACAGCATATTGTAACCGTAACGTCATCTGAGACGCGAGCGCATTTTTTATTTCGCCTTCCGATGACATAGAATTAAAATACTATCACAAAACATATTCAGACGACATGAAAACAAATGTCTGTCATGTATCTTGTGTCATGTGAAAGGGAAAATGACATAGTGTCTGAACGATTTAGAGGATGTATATTTCAATTTGGATATGAAACATGAGATGCTATTTATAATTCAATGTTTTGAATTGATGAAACTGTTTGATGGAATTTGTATAGGTCGTGCAATTAATGAATTTATTTTAACAATAAAACTGAAATATTATTTATGATATTAATATAGTAGTTATGATATTTCAATTTTCTAATTACTATTAATATAAATAATTTAAATTCACATGTTTTCTCCTACAGTGCCAACTAAGTAAAAAGACCTCTAAAACACTTCTTATCAATTCTCTCTACTTCCGCTATTATATATACTAGTCGAAGACCCGTGCGATGCACGAGATGTGAAACTTTTATATAATTTACATAAATAAATAAATTGACATATTTACATTTAAGTAAATTTATATCATGCTATGAAATTTTTTTATATTATGTATATTTGAAATTAATATATATTTTTATTGATAATTCAAATTAAATTAAATTAATTTTAAAAATAATTGATTTTTTTTTTTTATAAAATTTTAATTAAAGGTGAATGATTTATTTATTTTTACAAAATCCAATGATTTGTACCTTTTAATAATTTTAATACTATTTTCATATTTTTTATAACTGAAAGTCTGTGAAACAATAATAATAAAATTGGAGATTAATTAAGAAATATATTAGAATATGATAAAAAAAACCAAAAATTGAATTAAACTACAATTAAATTAAATATTATATCTATGATACAAAAAAATCACAATCTCGGTTAAACAATAATTGAATTAAACTACAATTAAAATTAAATGTTATATCTACCATACAAAAGAATTACAATCACTAGTACAGAAATGCTTACTTGTATCGCACTTTTTCAGGTTGTTGTGTCACACTTTTGTACGACACAACAGGGGTGCGACACAAAAACTTTGCATCGCTCTTAAGAGCGACACAAGCTAATCATCTGTTGTGTCGCACTTGTCACGCGCGCGATACTATAGAGCGATAACTCTTGTCATGCGCTTGTAAAGTGCGCGACACAACATATGATAATTTTTGTGACGCGCTCCCAGGGTGCGCGACACAAGCTCCCCGATTAATCTGGTACACTTTGTATCGCTCCTTCCACACGCGCGATGCAAAATATTGATATTATTTTAAAAAAAAATTACTAAATTTTCCGGCATCTAGCATAAAATTTTATAATCAAAATTTACTGGATTCTACATGATATTATAGATCATACACATAAAACTACAAGTACCACATAATCAAAACTACTAGATTCTACACTTTGTTTTTTCAAATTTTCCAATTGGGCGGCGGTAGTCATCCCACTCTAGTGCCTTCACAACACCCGGTTTTATACCTTTTGAATGACCTCATGCTCTCTTCCTCTTTCAATCACTATCTGAGTAACAATGGATGTGCTCTATTGGTTTGATGGACATGACTATCCCAAAGTCTGATGTGCCCTGAATGTAGCGTAAGACCCTCTTGACTCCTTTCCAGTGCTCATCAGTCGGACAGTGCAGGAACTGGCATAATTTGTTAACTACAAATGCAATGTCAGGACGAGTGAATGTTAAGTATTGAAGTGCTCCCACAATGCTTCGATATTCATCTCCAGAGGTTAAGCTGATGCCTAGCTCTTTTGAAAGTGTTGGCGTGGTGGCCATGGGGGTCAGTGTAGGTTTGGAGTCAATCATCTTCACTCTGTCTAGGATGTCAGCCACATACTTGGCCTGACACATGTGAATGCCATCCTTCTCAAATCTTATCTCAATTCCGAGAAAGTATTCTGCCTTTCCAAGATTGCGATTGGGAAACTCATGTTCAATGGCTGCAATTATATTGGTGATGTGTGCAGGGTGGTTACCTGTTATGAGTATATCATCAACGTAGCACAAAATGTAAGTCTTTTCAGTGTCGGTGCATCTGATGAACAGAGAGTTGTCAGCCTATGACATCTTGTACCCAAGTGAGAGGAGGAATGTTTGAAGGCATGTGAACCATTCTCGTGGTGCTTGCTTTAATCCATAAAGACTCTTTTTGAGAAGACAGACATGATCCGGTCAATCATTATCCCGAAAACCCTGCGGTTGTTCCATATAGATTGTCTCTGATAAGTTTCCATGAAGTAATTGATTAGAGACATCCAGTTGATTGATGAACCAGTTGTTTGCTACTGCAATGGCAAAGACAGACCGAATGGTTGTAGCTTTGATTACTGGACTAAATGTTTCTTTGTAGTCAATCCCAGCTTTCTGAGTGAATCTCCGTGCTACTAAACGAGCTTTATGTCGATCAATGGTTCCATCAGACTTCTTCTTTGTATGAAAGAGCAACCTAGAGGTGATGACATGCTGATCATGTGGTCTCGGTACAAGTTGCTAGGTGCCATTGTCCAGAAGAGCTTGAATCTCGTCAGACATTGCCGTGCACCATTCGGGTTGTTTGTTGGCTTTGCTGAAGCATGTGGGATCCACTGTGCCATTTGGATGTGCAGCTAGAAGCCCCTCAAACCGTCCCCTTGAGTGAAGAGATGATTGTCGAAGCTGCATATAATGTTGACGTGGACCAATCAGTGGTGCATTGCGAGGTCTAGGCCTTGCAGTTGGAATAAGAGCAGGTGGTGCAGTTTCAGGAGGAGGAGACTCTGTTTGTGGCATGGCTTTCACTTCATGAGGTACTGCATTCTGTATCTCCAGTGTGGTGATGTTCACAAAGTCAACTGGTGTGGTGAGATCATTCTGAGAAACAGGTGTTGATGCAGCTGTGACTAGTGGTGACAAACATTGACGTGGAACTAGTGGAGCAGTGTTTGTGGCTTCAGAGCCAGGGGGAATAATTGGGGTACCAGGATGAGGTCCAGAGTGGACAGGTGTGATTGGTTGGGAACATGGAACTAAGTTAGAAGGAGATAATATAGGAGTGGGATTAGAGAAATTACTTGGATATGGGCCGAGTAAAGACGGTAGTTGACACGATGTGCTTACCCCCAAGTTGCTAGATGAAGGTGATGATGCAGTGACTGCTGATGCAGGAAATACTTCTTCATTGTGCTGCACAAATTTGCAGATGTATATGCGTCCGATGGGATACTCTAGACAAATATCCCTAGAATGATTTTCCGATGGACTAAGGTAGACACATAACTTGGAACGAAAATCAAATTTGTGTTGGTTGTATGGACAAAGAAGAGGATAGATACCACTGCCAAAGATGCGCAATGCCTTATAGGCAGGCTGTTTCTTGTAGAACAAGAAATAGGGTGAATTGTTGTTCAGTATTTTGGTGGGTAAGTAGTTGATTAGCCTAATGTTGTGGATCATGGCATAGTTCCAGAATTTGAGAGGTAAAGATGCATTGGATAACAAAGTAAGGCAGGTATCAACGACATGTCTAATTTTTCTCTCAGTTATACCATTTTGTGCATGAGTGTGAGGGCACGCAATTTTGTGTATAATGCCATGTCGTTTGAAAAAAGGTTGTAGTTTTTGGAGTTCTCCCCCAAGATCTGAGTAAATATTCTTAACCCTTGCACTATACTGATTAGAGATCATGGCATAAAAATCACAAAAGGTTGAGAAAACATCACTCTTATTCTTTAAACAGAAAACCCATCCAAATATACTGAATTCATCGATGATTATTAAAAAATAACGGTGACCAAGACAAGAAACACCTGGAGCTGGTCCCCAAACATCCAGATGTAAGTTCTCAAAAATAAATGTGCTAGAGCGACTAATAGAGGGTAAAGGGCTTCTAGCAAGTTTGCCTAATGGACAAAAGGAACAATTGCTAACTGACTTTGAAGAGGATAAATTGTTTCCTTTGAGAACTGTGCTGACTCTCTGATTCTGACAATGTCCAAGCCGTGCATGACACCTTTCAAAAGACCATCTTCAGGATGGGTGTAAGCATATAAAGCCCATCTTTACTCGGGCCCCGTAACAGGATTTCCCCAGTTGTTTGGTCCTTCGCAAGAAAATGGTTAGTCCAAAATTCAAAGAAACATGAGTTGTCACGGGTAAATTTTTGAACAGATAGTAAAGATTTGGTAAGCTTATATAGGAACAAGTAGGGCATCATTAATTTTCAAATTATTGATATTTGAATTTCCAAAGTGAGAAATTTGCAAACCTTGACGATTGCCAAACTGAACCGTGTCATATCCTGGATATGGCTGCATTTGATAAAGTTGTGTCGGATTTGCCGTCATGTGGTTTGTTGCTCCTATGTCAGGATACCACGGCTGATTAGGACCCATGAATGGATTTGGTGGTTGTTGTCATGCCATGTGTGCTTATGGTCCAGGATTGTAGTTTCATCTTGAATTGTTCTTTGGTCTTTTGCACTTATCAGCCCAGTGGCTTGGATCACCATAGTTGTAGCACTTGCCACTTCTTCTCTTCTTTGGATTCTGCTTCTTTGATTGATTTGTTTCCATGGTGGATACATTAGCCTCCCGGTGTGCTGATATACCATCGGGTTGAAGCAGAGTAGTCTTTCTGGTTGATTGAATCATGCCTTCAACTGTTTTCAAACTGTGCAATATCTCCTGATAGTTGATGTTTGTACCACGCTGAGTGATAAGATTCTGGATGGTAGAGTGATACTTTTCTCCCAAACCCTTGTAAAGAACTGACGATAGTAGATGTTGAGGGTAAGGGTTCCCCGAGGCAGCCAGATCATCAAGAATGGACTTCACTTTTTGCATATACGCAGTAACTGACACTCCTCCTTGCTCAAGCTCATGCAATTCAACTCCCATCTGAAACTGCTTGCTACCTGTAATAAGCCCGTAGGCATCTCCCAAAGCTAGCCAAATATCATGTGAGTATTTGAGATAAGCAATATCAGGAAACACCTCTTCGGTGATTGAATTTAGGAGCAAAGTCCTAACCACATTTTCTACATCATCCCATTGGGAAAAATATGGATTTATGATTAAATCTACAGCAGATGTCACAAAACTTGTTCTAGAAATAAATTTGGGTGGAGGAGGTGTTGAACTAAGAATGTGGGAAAGAAGATGATAGATTTGAAGGGTAGATTCCATGGAAATTCTCCATGCTTTGTAGTTGTGAGGGGTTAATTTGATGTTAATGGTGATATTTGTGGGTGGTTGTCTTGGTTGATCGACATGGGTAGAAACAGGTTCTGGATGGACAAAATTTGGTAAAATAGTGGTATTTGAGGGAGGAACAAAATTAGGTCAAAAATTGATTGAAGGTGCATCGATAGTATTGTGATACGAATTTGAGAAAAAAGATGGGGCTGGATCATGGGTTAATTGAGTATTATACCCAAATGGTGAAGTATTGGATTCAGAAATTACCTAACGGTTGTTACTGGCTTCGGCTGCCTGATAGACGGCTAGGGCAACGAGAACTGATGGAGAAAATAGGGTTTGAGTGGAACTGCTGCCTGGTATGCCGTAAAAGCAGTTAGCACCGCGGCATCGGCGGTGGAAGTAGTCGGAGTCAGGAGAGGCGCAGTTTGCACGTTGCGGACCGCATCAAAAGAGGTTGCGTTTGCCGCGGGCCGGCTGTTGTGACGCGATCGGCTGCGACGTGCCGCGAAGACTTGTCGCCTGGAATGCGGCTAACGCATTTCGGACAGCCTGCGGCAGCATGTCGCCGATGGTCTGAGGGAGCTGCTGTTGCACGGGCAGCTGGAGCGGCTGCTGCGTCTGTTGCATCTGCGATGTAGGTTGCTGGTTCACCGTTGCCGCGAGGAAGGACCACTCGCTTGTGACGAACGGTGAGGTAAATCTCCAACCTGAGCTCGGCGCAACCGACCCGCCTGATACAGTATTCATGCTATGATCAGGGGCAGCTATCGGTGCAGAAACAGTGGGTGCCGTGGCGGCGGCGGAGGATGCGACGGCGGCGGCAGCAGCTTTATATTGAGTATATGTTGGTGATTGTGGATGATCAGAGGATTCGGAGGATGCGGAAGTTGTTACTACTGATACCATGTTGAATTTATAGTTTGATATACGAGAATATTATGGAGATAGAGAGAGATAAATAATAACACAATAATGGTTTGAATCACCTTAATGATTATAGCTCAGAGGCCTTGTATTTATAGTGAGCTAATAGTAGTTTGTATAGGAATACAATACACAAGTATAAACGTATTGAAACTCTACCTAGCTAGGGTTATAGACAAATTAAAACTCTAACTAGATAAGAATCTATTTACAGAGATAATAAGAACATTATCTCTAACAAATATAACATAATTTATAATTGGAATAAACTTCATTGTAAGTATAATATTTCAATACATCTTTAATATTTTCTTCAATATGTCTCAAACTTCAATGAACAACTATTGTGTGAAACTTTATATCTATTTCTACCAAAATACATAAAAATAAAAAAACACACTCTATACCAATTAGATAAAATCAAACTAAAAAAATGAGTGGATTTCAACAGGTTCTAGATTAGAAAAATTAATCTAATTTCAATTAAAGCTAACAATTGAGTTCATATAAAGCCGAAAATCTAAACTTTAGTTAGAGTTAACAATCGAAACGATAACACCTAGCAACATATAAAAAAAAGAATATAAATATACAAAATCTCTATTTTAGTGATTTTGAAAAAAAAAAACAAATAAAAAAGAAAACATGGATAAGGTAGCGAGAGGTATGGAACTTGGGTAACAACAGAAATGGAATTTCATCTATGAAAGATGAAACTATAACAACTATTGTTTAATAAAAAATAAAACAACAACACAATTAAGAACAAAAATAACAACATATGAAAAAAATTGAATAATTACCTTGAGAAACATAAGAATTTCTTGTAAGTCTTGACACATTTGTATTTTCCGATTTTAGTTATCCATTCATCTTCCATTTCTATCAGATTTCTTCAATTGGAGATATCAGTTTGAAAAAAAGACAAATAAAAAAAACATGGATAAGGTAGCGAGGGGTATAGAACCTGGACAACGATAGAAATGGATCTGAAAGATGAAACTATAACAACTATTGTTTAATAAAAATAAAACAACAACACAATTGAGAATAAAATAATTACAACATATGGAAAAAAATCGAATAATTACCTTAAGAAATATAATACTATATATCATTGCCAGTGAATATGATGGTGAAATACTATTTATCATTCTTTATATAGAAGTTTATTTGTGACTTTTGAATTTTCTTTGCTTTGTATTTTTTCATCTTCTTGTAACTCTTACTTTCTTTTATTATTTTAATTAATAGGTTAGTAATTGTTTAATAAATCTGTTATTTTTAATTAATTAAATCTTTTTAATTTTGATTTTTTACTAGATTGACAACTCATCAAAAAAAGGCTTCTAACACACTTCTCCTCATTTCTCTCTGCTTCCACTATTATATATAGAGGTATAGAACCTATGTAACGATAGAAATGGATCTTAAAGATGAAACCATAATAACTATTGTTTAATAAAAATAAAACAACAACACAATTGATAACAAAATAACTACAACATATGAATATTTTTTGAATAATTACCTTCAGAAATATAATATTATCTATCATGGTCAGTGAATATTATAGTGAAATACTATTTATCATGCTTTATATAGAAGTTTATTTGTGACTTTTGGATTTCTTTTGCATTATGTTTTTTCATCTTCTTGTAACTCTGACTTTCTTTTATTATTTTAATTAATAGGTTAGTAATTGTTTAATAAATTTTTATTTTTAATTAATTAAATCTTTTTAATTTTGATTTTTTACTACATTGACAACTTATAAAAAAGGCTTCTAAAACACTTCTCCTCATTTCTCTCTGCTTCCGCTATTAGATATAGTATATATAGTATAGATTATTTTGATTACTTTTTACCAAAATAATTAGTGAATAAAGTTAATGGGTGATTAAAATTTTCACAATATTAATTATTTATGGCAAAAAGTATCATTAGACACCTGATCTTTCATTTTTTGGTTCATTAAACCTTTGATATTTTATTTTGATACATTAAGTCCATAATTTTTTATTTTTCTCATTAAGCCATTAATGACGAAATTAGTAAGTTTTGAATATGTAATTCTGTTAAAAAGACGTTATTAACTTCATATGTATTAGAAATAGTTAAAAATATATATATTTTTCACAGTTTGAATTAAGGTTTTACAATTTTCTTACAACCACATTACACATTCAAAACTGCTTTCAAACAGTGAAAATACAAATTTTGAATGCAGGTGCAATGAATAATAGTATGTTAACCGAATTTTATGTTCAAAATTACGTTTTTTGGTGGGCTTAATGGGACCAAAAATAAATGATCAAAAGGTTAATGAACCAAAAATGAAGGATCAGAGACCTAATAATACTTTTTGCCATTATTTATTCATTTGTATTGAAGAGTAATTAATTATTAAATTAAGAGTTAATTCATCCAAAAAAATATATTGATTGAGTATTTTGAGTATTTTAATCAAAATAGTTTAAAAAATTATTGTAATAATATTAATTACTCCCTCAGCTCTATATTACATGTCATTTTAGATAGTTGTATAGAAATTAAAGATATTGTAAAAAAAAACATTGTTTCCCCATATTTATTGATTTCAATATTTATTTATTCTATAATAAATCCATTATTCTAATAAATTTCCGTAAATCCGCATTTTATAGCAGAAAAAAAGATGACTTAATGTGTACTGATCATATAAAATGACATGTATTATGAAACAAAAAATAATCTCTAAAAAGACATGTAATATGAAACGGAGGTAGTAGTTTTTAATCATTAGAATTAATTATATTCCACAACATCTCATTGTAGCGCATCACACTCATATACGGATTTAGCGCATCACACACATATATTCCATATATATCATATTTGAGTTTGTATTTGAGTCATATGGTGTAGAGTCCAGCGTCTCAAAACAAACCATAAACGGACCAACACTTGGCCCTAAACCCTAACTTTTAATCCCTTCATTCCATTTTATAACTCATTCTAGCAAGTTAATTTTTTCTCCAAATATAAGTCATTCTAATTTTCCAAGAATTTAAGCATCAAACTTTTGTCTTGGTCCATGTATTTTTTAAGATTCCAATGTTTATTCTCCAACCATTCAACAACAACAACAAAGCCTTAGTCCCGAAATGATTCAGGGTCGGCTATACATTTTTTTTAATTAACCAATATAAATTTTTTAAT
Organism: Euphorbia lathyris; assembly: GCF_963576675.1. Lineage (NCBI taxonomy): Eukaryota > Viridiplantae > Streptophyta > Magnoliopsida > Malpighiales > Euphorbiaceae > Euphorbia > Euphorbia lathyris. Next base: position 96,176,237 of record NC_088912.1, on the reverse strand, counting down.
TTGACTCTATATTAATTGCATTTCTTAATTTGTGTGAAGTACGCCGGATAACTTATATAATGGAACATGTGAAGTATTATTTTGCAGATTTATTAGTAGTTGTATATGTATTATAGTTTAAAATTTTGTAACCTCATTTATCTTGATTTTATTCATTATAAATATGTAATTAATTAATTTATTTACCGCTTTCCATTGTATTAACATCACATCAATTAAATGACCATAGTATCATATAAGTACAAAAGTTAAAAACATTTAATATTAGACAAATAAGTGAATATCCTGAACCTATTTCTGAAAAGTATAGTAGTCGAGCGCATTAAATCTGCTACACTTAATTTCCAAGTTTAGTAGATTGGATGGCGACTCAGTATTATTCATCTATATGCTTTTCAAAATCACATTTAAACAACATCAAATATCGAAATCGAGCGAGTCTAACCACTCAGGATAGTTGGGCTTCTTTTCCGGAAACATCCCGACCGGTGAGATCCCCACACCAGGAGGTACCATGCGCTCACACAAGTCCTACACAGAAAAACGAAGCACCTAAAGACCAAGTTTCATTATGTTCATGAAGTTGAAAACGTCGCATCTAGCGAAATGATTCTAATTCAGTGGAATAGTGAAAATAAGATTGTATATATTTTTAAGAAGACACTATAAAAAAAACAGTTAGCATTTCCATGAGACAAATTTAAAGCTTATCAACAACACATCAACAAGTAGTTTTAAAAGGTGATATATTAACATATGAACTATATGCTTCAATCAAGGCCATACACATCTATTACAAAAAAAACCAAAAAATTTATTATGAATATTGTTCTCTTCTCTAAAGAAAAAGACAATATAGGTCCACAAAAAAGAGGACGAGTTCAAATTGAAGATATATAAATATATTTGGAATGAAATATAATTATATAGAATTGCATGTGAAAAATATGCAATAGGTAATAGTTATCTTAATATGGAAATGATATAATCTTATCTCAATGTGGATCTTCTTCTGAGTACATGTGGACTTTTGGTACTGATGGGACACTTCGGTCTAAGAATTGGTGTTTAGCCACTTCTGAATTTGATCAAGGTTCCTACATTATGATTTACAATTGTAAGATCGATATCCCACCCAAAACCATTTGGGAATTACGAAAAGATGGACAAATTTTGAATCCCCATACCGGATTAGTTTTAACTGCAATTACTGGAAAGCTCGGAACTGTACTTACTCTCGAGCCTAATGTATCTTCCTCCTTCCAAACATGGCGTGCTGATAACAATATACAACCAGATATAGTATCTATAACTGCATCAGTGGATCATTTATGTATGCAAGCAACTTCTGATAATGGCGTTGTGCTAGAACAATGTAAAGCTCTAACCGTTTTAGAACAACAGTGGCTTCCTTATCCAGATGGAACCATAAGGCCTAAACAAAAGAATGATACATGCATTAGCTTTGATAATTTTTTCGATAAAAGAGTCGTTCTTCAATCTTGTGGCCTTGTTTCATCTAGCCAACGATGGATATTCGCTGCCGACAAAACAATTATCAATCCCAGAACCAATTTTGTTATGGAAGTCGATGACGCTCCCATAAAAATCCTTGTTTCGTCTCCCACTGGCAATGCTAACCAAGAGTGGGAAATCAGCTCGCTTTAATTCCTATAATATGTATATGATCTAAATGCAGGCACGATCTTATTATCCTATGTTCATGTATTAATAACCATGTTTCACCCGAACTCTTATTACAAATAAATAAAGAAATAAATTATATATTATCCTATGTTCATGTATTTATGGAACTAATTATTCACTTGCTTAATGCAATTTATTTGTTCCTATATGCTTAAATTTAACTATATATTATCAATAGAAATTTGCTGATATGGTGTAAAGTTATCAAGCATAAGGTTTATCAAATAAGCAGCATCTAAAATACAATCCAATGTTGGTATGGCAGCTACCAAGGTTGGGATTTGTAAAGTGCAATGTAGATGGACCTGTATTCAGAACCGAGCAGGTGTGTGGTCTGGGCGCTGTGGTTCGTAGTGACACATGACATTTTCTGTTGTGCAGCAGTAGCACAATTCAAGGAATCCATAATCCGAAAATTATATAAACATTAGCAATCCGTTCTAGCCTCCTATGGATGATTTCTTGCGGCACGGAGAATGTGGAGTTTGAGACAGATGGCAAAGTAATATAAGACTCACTGAATTCCTTAATAATTGATCAGTCTGAATTTGTGTCCATCATAAACAACTGCAGAAGTTTATTACACTCTAATCCGAACTCCATAGTCTCATATGTCCCTCGTTATGCTAAAGATTTTTGTACTGATACATTGCCTAATTGGCTTAGTGATGTAATTATTAGGGATTTGATTCCTTCAGATTAATAAATATACGGCTTATTTTTTAAAAGAAAAAGTTTGCAAAGAAAATTTGAAATAAAAACCACATTGGACTAAGTAAGAAATAAATTAGGCTAATTATACACTATCACTACAACAAAATCGACAGTTAGGGACTGAAGATTCAGTCACTATTCGGTCCCTAAACACGGTTACTGACCGAATTTCATGAGTTAACGACGAAATACATTGGGTCAGTAACTAGCTGGCCAGTAAAGGATTGCCGATGATTTTTCTTATTTAGTCATAGACTTTATTACCATCATCATATTACGACTATTCAGTCGGTAAACCAAAAAGATACTTATAATCAGCCTTACCGACGGAATTTACGTGGTTGCGATGACGAATAATTACATCATTAAATTAAGATTTTCTTATTTGGAGATATCAATTTTCAAATAAACTGACATTTAAATTTGGATCGAAGAGAGTTCTTTTCCAGTAAGGTAAATAACTAATACATCAAATTTTATTGTAATTTACATTACACGTTCAAAAATAGACATCAAGATCAAATTTCATTGTAATTTACATACACGTTCAAAAATCCGGCCAATTGATCCACCCTAAGAAACCGTATAGTTAGTTTAGTTAGTTTAATTCAGCCGTTTATGTCAAAAACAATTATAGTAACAGAAAAGAGGATACATATTGTGATGTAAAGAACAATGGAGATGAAATAGAATCCCTTATTTATGAAAAGGGGAAAACTCTGCTTTATATAGCAGTAGAAAATACGAAAGAGTAAATGGTCCATACTACCCTTGATATCAATTAAATGATATCAGTTACAAGTATATATATACACACTAATACCCGCCCCTCAAGTTGGGAGAGTTATGGTTAACAATCCTAACTTGACAAGCAAAGGCTGCATTTGTGAACCAAATAAATTCTTGGTAAGTATGTCTGCCAACTGGTTTTGTGAAGGAACAAAAGGAGTCACTATGAAACCCTGTTGCAGATATTCACGAACAACATGGCAATCTATATCAATATGCTTGACCTTCTCATGGAAGACTGGGTTTGCAGCTATGCAAATGGCAGCTTGATTGTCACACATAAGAGGAATAGGAAGCTGAACCTTGAGTTGAAATTCAGGTAACAAATAGCTTAGCCATTTTAACTCACAGACTGTGGTTGCCATGGATCTATATTCAGCCTCAGCTGATGATTTACTGACTGTCGACTGTTTCTTGGCTTTCCATGAAATCAAACTGCTTCCCAAGAAAATGCAATAACCTGTGACAGATTTCCTTGTAACTCTACATCTCCCCCAGTCTGAATCACAAAATGCAGTTAGTAAACCATCATTGTCTGCTGAGAAAAATAATCCCAGTTTCCTTGTTCCCTTCAAGTATCGAAGAACATGTGAGGCTACATTCCAGTGTTGCTGAGTTGGTGAATTCATGTATTGGCTTAATTGTTGAGTGATGAATGCTATGTCAGGCCTGGTAAACCCTAAATACAGAAGTCTGCCAATGATCCTTCTATATTTTTCTGCATCGAGGTATAAAGGAGAAGAATTTGGTTGATCTAGTTGCACTCCACTAGAACAGGGACTTGTAACAATAGCAGCATTAGACAGTCCTGCATCAACTAACAAATCAACAATATATTTCCTTTGTGACAAAATGATTCCAGCAGATGATCTATGTAATTCAACCCCAAGAAAATATTTAGCATAACCGAGATCCTTTATAGTAAAGGCCTTATGTAATGCACTTTTGATCTCGGCAATTTGCTCTTCAGAAGAACCAGTAATGAGCATGTCATCGACATAGATCACAATTGCAGTAAAATGCCCATTTGATTGTCTAGTCAGTAAACAATAATCATGCATAGATTTGTGAAAACCAAGTTGTTGCAAGGTAGAAGTGAATTCTTTATACCACTGACGCCCTGCCTGTTTGAGTCCATATAAGGACTTAGTCAGTTTACATACCTGACCCTTTTTTGACTTTGCATAACCTGCTGGTGGCCACATGTATATCTCCTCATCTACAGATGCCAAAGTAATATAAGACTCACTGAATTCCTTGATAATTGATCAGTCTGAATTTGTGTCCATCATAAACAACGGCAGAAGTTTATTACACTCTAATCCAAACTTCATAGTCTCATATGTCCCTCGTGCGAAAGGTACGAACGTGCTAGTTCCAATGCTAAAGATTTTTGTACTGATACATTGCCTAATTAGCTGGTCGGTAAAGGATTGACGATGATTTTTCTTATATAGTCATAAACTTTACGACCATCATCATATAGTCGCAAAAAGGTCCCTAGGTTCCGACTACATATTCAGTCGGTAAACCAAAACATTCAGAGATACTTCTGATCCTTGCCTTACCGATGGAATTTACGTTGTTGCGATGAGTAATTCCATCAGTAAATTAACATTTTCTTATTTGGAGATATCAATTTTCACCTGAAATTTAAATTTAAATTTGGATCGAAGAGAGTTCTTTTCCAGTAAGGAAAATAACTAATACATTAAATTTCATTGTAATTTACATTACACGTTCAAAATAGACATCAAGATCAAATTTCATTGTAATTTACATACACGCTCAAAAAACCGGCTAATTGATCCACCCTAAAAAACCGTATAGTTAGTTTAATTCAGCCGTTTATGTCAAAATCAATTATAGTAACAGAAAAGATGATACAAGTATTAGGAACTGATTAGTAGACTTTAAATATCGTTTAATTGCATTATTTGGAAGCATTTGGCTGAATTTTCCTGGTTTTTAACAGTGCATCAATATCATTCACTTGGATGTCATGAAATATAATAAAACTGAGGAAATTACAAGCCATTAAGCAATAACGAAACCCTAAAAGGAACCCTAAATCTTAATTTTGTTACTTGACACTTTTTTTGACCTAATTATTTTGATATAAATTAAACCTAATTAAAGTGTCCAACCAAATTTAATTTTGGATTGAATTGATCTTATTATATATCTAGGGGATTAATAAAAAAATAATAAATTGATCCGGACCCAAATATGTAAATCCACGTTTTAAGGTTTTTCGCGCGCTTTCATTTTATGTTTTCGATATATTAAGTGCTCTAAAATTAAAAGTGACTAGCTTATTACATTAATTGATTAATTAGGTCAAAAACTAAGTTTAATGGTTGAAATTCATTATTTAGATCAAAAAAATTGAAAAATAATTTAAAGAAAAAAACAATAAAAACAACACGAAAATCACTAAATCGCATATTTGAGGTCATAAACGGCTGAATTTTTCCAAAAGTGTGTCGCGCCCACAGTGGGTTTGACCGTTGGCTTGTTTCCGATGGGATTAGGGGAACGAAACCCTAAACCCTAATTTTGAGACGACAATTTTTTTACCTAATTATTTTGATCTTGAAGTAACCATAATTAAAGTGTCCAACCAAATTTGAGTTTGGATTGAAATGATCCTACTATATATCCAGAAGATTAACAACAACAAAAAAATGATTCGGACCCAAATATGTAAATACACATTTTCGGGTTTTTCAGGCGTTTTCATTTTATTTTTTTCGGTATATTAAGTGCTCTAAAATTAAAAGTGGCTAGCTTATTACATTAAAGTCAACTATTAATTAATTAATTAGGTGAAAAAAATGAAAAATAATTCATAGAAAAAACAATAAAAGTCGTACTAAATCACTAAATCACATTTTGGATGTCCTAAACGACCGAATTTGGCCAAAAGAGGGTGGGACCTATAGCTTTGCTGTAGGTTTTGACCGTTGGCCCATTTCCGATGGGATTAGATAAAGGTTATACACCACATATGTAATTTACCCGCATTACTAAACTTTATTTTTTTAAATATATAAATATTATAATTGAGTTAGCTCACGAGCTTTTATCGAGCTTGTTATGAACTTGTTCACGAGCCTCTAATCGAGCTTGCTCGCGAGCTTTCGAGCCGAGCTTTGGTCTGCTCAAGCTCGTTTACAAACTGAGCCTAAAAATCGTGCACACGAACGGCTCATTAAAAAATCGAGTAGAGCCGAGCTTAGCTTTTATCGAGCTGAACGTCGAGCCGCTCATGAGCGGCTGGGCTCATTTACAGCCCTAGTCCTGATATTTCATTGGACAATTCACATCGAAACTTGATTAATAGAGGATTACTCATTTCATCTATGTCTGAAATTGTATTTTAGTTGTGAACATAAAACTTGATTAATAGAGGATTGCTCATTTCATCTATCTCTGAAATTGTATTTTCTACAGTTTGAAATATAATCTTTACAATAAATCTATAATCAGAACACACATAAAAAAAATTACTTTCAAACCATTAAAAATGTAAATTCCAATTTAGATGAAATTAAATAATACTCTATTAATCGAGTTTTATGTTAAAAATTGACTTCTCTTATTATTTATAGGCTTACTAATTTGATCAAAAATAAAAGATAAGCAGTTTAATACGTTGAAATTAAAGATTAAGAGCTCAACGCAATAAAATCATTTGGGGATAAGGTCCAAATTTGTCTAAGTCATTTCTAGTGTATGAATTAGTAAAATTTTATCCATAAGAGCATTATTTAATTGTCACTGTCACATTATTTGGACTTTTAAACTGATATTTTTTTGTATTAGTTTCGACACGAGTTGTTCGAGCACCTAGTGGTTCCTATCTTAATCAAAACATATTATGCCCATTAAGATTAGAATTTGATATTTCTAGTTTAAGCAATTTTAGATCTCCTTTCATATAAGTCATTTGAAGTCAAATTTACATATCTTTTCATTTATAAAGACTCCAGCAGCAACATTTATAAAGTGATTTGAAAAGGTATATCACTTTCATTCTCGCATCCTTCATTCTCACATTCATCTTCTTGCTCTTTTATCACCATTAACGTCTACTGTCAACTGATTAACCATCAAAGGTTTATTAGTTTTAATAGAAGAAAAAAAAAATAGAAGAATACAAAGAGGTATTCTCATATTTGCTACAACCTTACTTGATTCAAAAAAGAAAAATGACAAACAAAAAATGATCCAACTAATCCAAAATCATAAAAATGTACAAGCGTAATCAATCACCTAATAATTAGAAAATCATAAATACAAATTCATTAGAATGAAGTTAATGTAGGAGAAAAAAAAATAAGACTGATTCTCAATAGCAAAAGCGTGTTCTTCTCCTCATTCGCTTCCATTACCACCACTGTCGTCTGGAAATCCACCACTTTATTGTCTTATTTTACATATAATCAGTCAAATATAATCACCTCACCGGTAACAACTACCTTACTATTTTCGAGAAGAATAAGAAGATTTGATTAGGAATATAAAATAAAGTCGATTGCATCTATTGATAGAAATTCCCTAAATTCATCAAAATCTTCATCAAGCGATGAAGAAACGACAAAATAACACAAAAGTAAATTAGTAATTAATAATGAAACAATAGTTCTGAACGATTCAGATGATGGATATTTCAATTTGCATATGAAATATGAGATGCTATTTATAATTAAATATTTTGAATTGATGAAACTATTTGATGGAATTTGTATAGGCCGTGCAATTAATAAATTTAATTTAACAATAACACCGAAATATTATTTATGATGTTAATATAGTAGTTATGATATTTCAATTTTTTAATTAATATTAATATAAATAATTTAAATTCATATGTTTTCTCCTACGGTGCCAACTAACCAAAAACACCTCTAAAACACTTTTTATCAATTCTCTCTACTTCCGCTATTACATATAGTATAAATTATTTTGATTACTTTTTACCAAAATAATTAGTGAATAAAGTTAATTGGTGATTAAAATTTTCACAATATTAATTATTTATGGAAAATAATATCATTAGGCACCTGATCTTTCATTTTTTGGTTCATTAAACCCTTGATATTTTATTTTGATACATTAAGTCCATGATTTTTTATTTTTCTTAATAAGTCATTGATGACCAAATTAGTAAGTTGTGAATATGTAATTCTGTTAAAAAGACGTTATTAACTTTATATGTATTAGAAATAATTAAAATTATATTTTTTACTGTTATAAATTCGTGAATTATAGTTACTATTTTCGGATATTTTGATTTAATTGTAATCCCTACTTATTTTTATGATATGATTTAAGACTTTAATTAAACAATTACAGTTATAGCTTTTTAATTAAACAATTTCTCTAATTTCTCTAATTCATAATTTCTTGAAAATATTAACTAACAAAATATCATCTAACATCAGGTTGATCCCTTTGCTTCCTGACTACGATACAGTAGATTGTTCAATTATAATGTGAAGTCAAATTAAAATTTAATTTCATGAATGGGCCTAATTTCTTAAATCGGATCCAGCCCAACTATAATAATCACAAGTGAAGCCCAGCCCAATATTTTAATGACTCAGCCCTAGTATAGAAGATTTTTGGATAAGTTTGTAGAAGAAAAATATCTATAAACAATTTTCAAAATTTTCAATATAATCTGTTAATCAGTAGGTGTTTAATCTGTCATTCAGCGAACATCTGCTGATTGATAGATTAAACACCTCTTAATGTTCAAATAGGTGTTCAAGCCTTTAATACTTACTAACAGATAGATTGAACATCTCTTAATTGACATTGACAGATTGAATAAATTAAGATGACAGTAATAGTAATATATAAAAAAATGGTAAATAGCTTCTCCAAAAGTTAATTTAGTCCATCAGAATTTTGAAAATGACTTATTAATTGTTTAAATTTGATTAAAGTAATTTATTAACTGTGTATTTAGTTAAAGTATTTTGTTAAATGTGTATTTAGTTAATGTGACACTTTTCAATTTATCGAAATCTCATTTTGCTTATCATCGTCGTAGAATGGAATTAAAGCGATAATAATATTGTTTTAAGCAACTATTAGAGATTAATCAGTCGTTATTATAATTGGAGGGTCGTTATTGTTTTTTTTTTTTGGACAAAGTTATGAGCTGATAGTCCAGATTTATTAATTATAATGTCAAGTCAAATTAAAATGGGTTAGTTACAAGAAATTCACAATTACTATATAAAAATACAGTTATCTCATAAGAGAGTAAGTAATTTTAAATTTGTCAGAAATTACTAAATTCATACTGCATATGTCATGGATAGACACATCATTTAGATATGGGCGTGCCGCTCTGGACATAAACAGAAAATTTGATCCATCTTCATGCTCTCTCCAGTAATGGGAGAACCTATGCTTTAGATATAATTGCAAACGCCATGGGAAACTGTACAAATCCAGAGATTCTTAGGAAATTTTTCCTTAATATTGAAAAGATTTAAAAGTGAAATAATGTTAGGAAAGAAAAGAAAGTGAAGGGAAAGGGAAATTGAAGAGAAGAAAATGAAATATGCTTCAAGTAAGGGTTTCACACATTAAGAATGCCATGGACAAAGGGGAGGTGAAGAAATAAGAAGCAGGCGAAAGTGAAGGATGACAAAGATGAGAAAATATGGATTTAACTGTTTTAGTTTGACAAAAGGAAGATAAAAATTAACTGGTTGATAAAACACATAAAACCACCTTCCATAATTGTAAAAATAAATTGATAAATGTTTTTTCGTGTAATTTCCTTAATTAAAATTTAATTTCATGAATGGACCTAATTTCTTAAATCGGATCCAGCCCAACTATAATAATCACAAGTAAGTTCAACCCAATATTTAAAGGGAAATTCATATAAAAATTCACTTTTAAAAATTTATTTACAATTATGTTACTTTACATTATTTCAAATTAATAAAATCATTATTTGTAATATGTTTTAAGGATTAAGATTTATAGATTAAGGATCTAGGATATATTTACTAAGAGAATTTATAAACTGAAATGTATTTTTTTAAATTAGAGTATAAAATCATATTTGATTAATTATATATGAAAAATAATAACATATTAAAAAATAATTTTAATAATATGATTTAATTTTAATTTTATAACCAATTGTAATATACATGTAAAAAGTCCATTTTTAAATGGCTAAGTCCTTATACAGAAAATTATTTATCTTAATTGGCCAAGTTTATTAGTGTACTTTCAATTATATCATTTATCACCTTAGCACCCATAACATTGCTTAGTTCATAAATTTATAATTTATGGAATTGCGCCATCGTATCTATTATATGGATCTTGTGGCGTCTCTGTCATAATGCTATTTTTGATGGAGTTCGGTCGGAAATTGCCATCGCACTTTGTATACTTTGGAAGTCGGTTAAAGAAGTCAGTTTTTTCCACAAAGGTTATATGATCAATTCCATTCGGGATAAATTTATTTGGACAAGTTTTGCATTCAGGGAATCATTAAGCCACCTATTCATACCATTTCGGTTCACTAGTTTGAACTGACATGTTATTGTACCTAAAGAGATTAGCAATACACATAGAATTTACTTCAACCTTAGTTTGAACCGCCCACTATCCCATGCATGCTTAATTGCAAACATGGCTCCTATAAGTTCTGGCCTCATATGCAAACGTAGATGAAATGGAAAATGAAAAAGAACCAATTGGTATAGCTCTACTGTTGCGGTAAATACATCCAGCTCCTGCCATTCTAGGAGTGCCAAAAGATGAACCATGCTTTTAGCCGCATTTCCAAAGAACTTCTAAGATAGCCTGAGCTGAAAGAGGCCGACGATAAAAAAAAAAAGGACCTCCTTAGAAACATAAATATCTATCAACGTGTTAGAAGCAGGACCCATGCTCATTGCATTCGATCCCTAATGTACTTCTATAGTAAATGAAGAGCATTGTGAATATTGGGGGTAAGTCTTTGGAAAAATGAATCATTTCGAGTCTTCCAAAGAATCCATTCGCAGTGAATACTAGCAGAGTCCCAAAGAACCCCGGTTTAAGGACTAAATCGACAATGCAAAATACTGTAAAAAAAAAGGGTTGAGAAATTACAATTTGTGCGCATATTTCGTCCAAAAATACTTGAAATCGCATGTCAAAGATTCGAAGAAAAAACACATGTGACAAACACGTGATCTAGTGTTTCAAAGGCAGCAAAGCAAAGACTAGTATGGTGTTCAAGCAGGTGTTCAAGCCTTCAACACCTCCTGATTAATAGATTGAACATCTGCTTAATCTATTAGCCTACTGTTTAATTCTTATATTTAAATAATACATTCAACCGCTTAAATATTTGAATTATTAAACAATTTAGTTCCTCTATTAAAAAAAATCTAAAAAGTTAAATTCAACAAAACTTAAAAATTAAATACAGTGTTATTAAAATACCAAATAAATTATTTACCCAATAAATTTCTCCAAACAAAAAGATACATTGTTTAATTATTAATTTTAATCTAGAATATAAAGTCAAATTAAAATTTAATTTCATAAATGGGCCTGGATCCAGCCCAATTATATTAATCACAATTGAAGCTCAGCCCAATATTTTAATTATGCGCAGTCCTTGTACAGAAGATTGCCGATCTCGAACCGGTTAATCCAAATAATCTATCAAAACAACATATGGAACTGGTTAATCCTCCGGGTCAAATACATATTAAGTACAAAATTACAATTAAATCATATCATCAAACTTAATTTTTAATATGTCATTATTCTTTATATATTATGATTTTACATTGTAATTTATAAAATTTAGACTCCAATTCATAAATCATAAACCCTATAAAATATATTCTAGGCTTCTAATTTATAAATTATAATCCTTAAAATATATTAAAAATACTGATTTTACTAGTTTGATATAATTCAAAATTATAACTTGACATAGTTGTAAATAGGTTTTAAAAGATGAATTTCTGTGTAATTTTTCCTAATCCAAATCTATCCAAATAATCTATACAAAAAAATTGGTGAAATATAATTATTATTACAATATTTATGTTTGTTTCGTAAAATTTAGTAGAAACTTCAAACTTTCACATATATGGGAACATCGTCCATATAATGGTTAAAAAATTATTAGTTTTTGTTCGTTTTCCCATTTTTGCGTTTTCACATTTTTCTGGTTTTTGTATTTTTCGTGTATTTTTACGTTTTTAGTTTTTCACGTCTTTTCCGTTTTTCGTTTTCGCATTTTTCACATTTTTCTCATCTTTCACATTTTTTCTCATTTTTTTATTTTTGTGTTTCATGTTTTTTCTCGTTTTTCACATTTTTGCATTCTTTCTATTTTTCGTATTTTCCCGTTTTCACATTTTCCCCGTTCTTTGCATTTTTCATGTTTTTCTCATTTTATATTTTACCGTTTAATAAGAATTTTGAATAATAAATACAAATAATAAAAATATATATATTGGCTAGTTGTAATGGGAATTCATACCTATTTTGTACGTAATCCCCATTACATTGTAAAGAAAAATTGAGTGATGCGATTGTGATTCTATTACGACAAAAACAATAGACTAATCCAAATAAATAATGAACATTAAATAGATATCTCATTACAATGTTCATTACAACGTACCAAACGGGACCTAAAACCTTAATGATTTAATGATGTAGAGAAAATCTTTTCCCAACTATTTACCACCAACTTTCATCAGAAAAGAAATGACAGAAGGATCTGAAATTGTATATGTTAAGTAATACAAGGAAAATTACATACAGGACCCTTAAACTTTACATTTATTTTTATTATGATCCCTGTACTTCAAAATCAAATATTATAGCTCCTTAACTTTACACTTTATTAATATAATAGTGATAACATCGAGATATTATCATGAGGACCAAAAGAGATATTCGTCTTTAAGTATGCCACGTAGCAATCTCCTAAAAGGAAGCTGGCTGACGAATCTCCCCGGATTAGCTCTAGGAGATCCGCTGGCGGATCTCTAAGGCGAATCTCTCCATTCGCCTCAGTAACGGCTGGCCGCCGGCTCGGCCATAAAAGATCATTAAATGAATCATTAATTGTCTTACCCGCCAGGTTAAGAGTAACCTGTAGCCGCCATTAAATGAGCATTAATGGAGACTTTCTAGTTACCTAGAGGTTACGAACTTCTCAACTATATATAGCCTACTATCCTAGGCTATCAAGGTACTCACACTTTTCTATATTCTCTAAGCTTTGTCAATACAGTTTATTCTCCATATTCTCTACTGACTTTGGCATCGGAGTTTCCCCCATCGAACCCAACGACGCAACCACAGGGACGAGCTCCGATCAGAAATTTCTCCCTTGTTATCAATTGGTGCGGTGAGCGTGGAATCCTTGATCAAATAAAGGGTTTTTCGTTCGCGCTGAAACATCATGACCAATGGAGGACAAAATCCCTCCTCTAGGATTGAATCACCGATAATTACACCATCTAGTGCCGATCGCACTGACACAACTGCTCCTATAACAAATATTGATGGAAACATGCCCACTGCTTCTTTCATCGATATGTGTGCTCAGGATATCGAAGCACGATATGGGCTTGAGATTGGGAACCGCCTTCGGGCATTCATGACTCTTCCTCCTCGTTGGAGTACGGTATCTACGTCAGCTGTCTCATCTTTACCTCCATTAAACTTTGGTCTTGGACCAGGTGCCCATAGTTCTTCATTCCTTCAAGATCACAACATTGATTCCATGATAACTACCACGGCATCGGGTGGCGAGTGACCGGTTAACCGGGAGTTATTCCCTGGTGAGGGAAGTCGAAGGAATGATACGGTCCCTCCTGGAGGATCAGGGGTTCCAAGGTTTAATCTTGATGGGCCAAATGTACCCAGGCGCCCGCGGACAAATTCGTCTCTTGGCAGATTTAAGGAGCCCATTCGTAAAAAGCATAGAAAGGATAAGGATAAGCGAGCAAGGTCCCCTTCGCCTCGACGAGCAAGATCCCCACGTCGTGGCAGATCACCTCCATCTACTGGTCGTAGAAGAAGTAAAAGGCCAGAAAAAACATCTCATATAGGTGGACCACCGCCACCTCCATCTTCAGGAACTGTTGGACACACCTTGTCTGGAGGCCAACAAGGGGGAAATGGTCCAACTCCCCCAAGCAAAGGAAGTGGTGGAGGAGATGGTGGAGGGAGAGGAGGAGGCGGACGTGGTAATGCAGGAAGACATTCTCCATCAGATCCATCGTCTGAGTCAAGTTCTTCTTCTTCTTCTCCAAGAAGATCGCCCCGAAGAGGTCGCCCCAGGGCGGATCCGGAGAATTTTGATGATAGAGTGAGGGCCCTAGTACTCCAAATGAACGAAGAAAATGCTAGGCACAATCCATTCGCCAATAGGGATTCGCCTTTTGCAGCTTGGATCGAGGCAGAGGAAACCGAAAGAGCTTTCAAGATTCCTAATCTTGCAATATACACAGGCAAAGACAATCCAGAGGCTCATGTTCGAAAGTATCGAACCTTGGCCAGGCTCAATCGAGCCACTGAGCCCGTGCTCTGTAAAATGTTTGTCACCACGCTGGGAGGTCCAACTTATTTGTGGTTTCAATCTCTACCTCCAGGCTCAATAAACAGCTTCGATCAATTAAGCAGGGAATTTTGTGCTAAATTTGCTGGTTGCATTCCTGCAGTGGTGAAATCTGGAAAGCTTTTTGAATTAAAACAGAAGGCGAATGAATCCCTCCGAGACTATGTGGACACTTTCAACCAATTGTGTATACAAATTGTTGACGTAGATATCTCCGTAGCTATGGAGTGTTTTGTGAGAAACACTACCTGTAAAAGTTTGTAAGAGGATCTCATTCGCAAAAAGCCCACCAGCATGGCAGAATTAATGGAGCGTTGTAAAGACTTTATAGAAGTGGATGATATTTGCCGAGGTTCACCATCATCGCCAAAAAAGGACAGAGGCGAATCTCGTCCTCGGTACCGGGACAAGGACAAACGTCAGGATTCTTCCTCTCGGAACAAACGAATGGATTCTAGGAACAAATCGACGTTTGTCACCTCCTTCACACCTCTCAATGCTTCTAAAAGTGAAGTTCTTATGTGGATTGAGAACAGCCAGCACAAGCGGAGCATTTCATACCCCGAGCCAAAAGGGGGGGAATACACCAATAAAGGTAAGAATCCTAAAAATTATTGTAAGTATCACAGGAAAAATGGCCATGACACGGATGCTTGCTGGGAGTTAGCTCGAGAAATTGAACGACTCATTGAAAGAGGCAAATTGGATCGGTTCATCCAAACAGAAGGAAAAGAAGATGATAGATCCAAGGAGGACCCAAAGAAGAAAGGAAAGGGTACCATCAATGTCATAGCGGGCGGACCTGGTTATCAGCCAGCATTGAAAAAAGCAAAGAGGACCGCCCTAGACAAGACATCGTTAAACCGCCCTTTCTCAGATGCAGGTCCTAAGATTCCACCCCATGCGGATGCACTGGTCGTCACTATGATGGTTGAAGGTTGGGAAATGAAAAGGGTAATGATTGATACGGGAAGTTCATGTAATGTCATTACCCGATGAGCATTCGCCAAACTCAGGATTGATCCTGTCCAGGTAGAGCCGACTGTGGTCGACATTTTGGGAGTGACAGGTCATACCATTCAGACGAAAGGCCAAGTTACTTTGGATTGTGAGCTTACTGATGATGATCAAGTTTGGAGAGGAGATTTGGAGTTCTCGGTCTTGGATGGACAATTAGCTTACAATATTATCCTCGGACGACCTTTTATCTCCGAAGTCGTAGCTCTTATCTCTATTCGCCATTTGACACTTTACATTCCCACGGTCAAGGGAGGTGTGATGGTCAGAGGTTGTCAAAAAGTGGCCCAAGAAACATATTCGGCATCCTTAATGATTCGCCCTCAATCTAAGGAAGAAGATGAGGAGGAGCGTGTCACGATGGCCTTAGGCGAGACCGAAATGTACCTTATGGCAGAGGAGAAGCAGGTGCGGATAGCTAAGGGGCTACAAGGCAAGATCAGAGATGCAATCGCCAAAGTACTCTGCGAAGCTGAAGATGTCTTCG